>NW_013671121.1:5374-38551 GCF_000517525.1 Limulus polyphemus
GTAACGTAAGTAGTCGTTCGTTTCCGTACCCTAGGTAACGGAAACAAACTAAAGTACTACGGGGTTACGGGAACGACGCGCCCCTCCCCCCCCCCCCATTGCGGACGTTCATGTAGGAGGTGCAAATCCTGTATGCGGGAGGCACAACAATTATACTTCCACAAGAAACACTAACACCTGGCTTATGTGATGATCGTTCCACGACCCTGAGATAATACTCGATAACGGGCCTTGTTCTGCGACAGCTTGAGTTGTTGTAAAGTGCCATAAGTACTAGTAAGTTAATCCTTTAGTCAGTAGACGGATTACGGTAGAAGATTACTACATGAGTTCAGATTTAGGGACAGCTGGTGCTAACAGTTCTCGTGTAGATTTTATCGAATCATTAAAACAATCAACCAACAACTGGTCAGGGATTACTGATGAGTAGTGGAATTCCCGGAAATCGGCCTTACTTAGTGACATATATAGTGTGTTTGTTTGTTTAGAATTAAGCACAAAGCTACACAATGGGATATCTGTGCTCTGCCCACCACGGATATCGAAACCCGGTTTCTAGCGTTGTCCGCAGACATACCGCTGTGCCACTGGGGGGCTATATAGTGTGAATCAAATGATAAAGTGAGCTATATTTTTATTTTCGATATATAAGGTAGGCGGTAGCATTGCCTCTGTAAGGATGGCTCGGACTGTTCATCGAAATGGTATTTTAAATATCACTTCAATAGGTCATCAGAACTTTATAATACTATACAGTGTTTCCTATTATAACAATATCTATGTAATGACTGAGTTAGAAGTTCTAGAAATGTCTGTAAGTATCATAACAAAAAGTTGGAATTTCTTGTTCTTCTTTATTCTGCTTTTCATTCAATTTCACTGAGGTGACATAGTTTCAAACGGAGTATCCACTTTTTAAGTGTTATTAACTAGTAGTAATAAAAACAAATCATAATTCTAGTGTAAATGATGCCATCATTACCTCTTTAAGTTAGCTTTCTTACAAAAATTTGGTGTACCTTCAACAAGCTTAAGTACAGGGCGAAACAGGAATCACCAGCCAATAACAGATAAACAATAAATGTTACAGTTAGAACCTCATTGTATTTAGAACTTGGTTATAAATACAACATTCCTATGCCTACTGAAACACTGCATTAAAAAAACAACAAGTGAAGAAATAAAGAAAAACTTTTTTTTTAAAGGAAGTAAATATAGGGATGGCTAATATCAATCCTCCAAAAACAATGTAAACAAGATAGTAGGGATGGCATTTGTATCATCTTTACATAATAGCACAGGCAAGAATTAACATATAGCAATATTTATAACTATTCAATCACAATTGAGTTTAATCTATTCCATTTTTGTCTGTTAACACTCTACTACACTGTGTGCCTGTGCTATTATGTAGAGATGATGCAAATGTCATCCCTACTATCTTGTTTGCATTGTTTTTTAAGGATTAATATTAGGCATCCCTACATTTAATTCATTTTTTGAAAAGTTTCTTCTTCACTTGTATATTTTCAATTCTAAGTGATGGCAAACAGACAATTGTTTAACTGAGTGTATGTGGGCCCAACTTTCTAAGTTCCTTTTCCATTGAATTGGCGTAGTACATTTGTGTCAATAATCTTTATGTTTAAACTTAAATGTAAATTCTTGACAGTTGGCGCTCTGAGTACGTGAACAGATTTGTTCAAAATATTTGAGAATGCCGTCCAATCTATGTTTTATTCGATTATACGCCATACACTGCGAGTAGTTCTTTCCAGTTACCAGCTTTTTGGCGGCAAAAATTCCGTTCTATGTCAAGCCCCAAAGAAAAGTTTCATAAAATTTAGTAAGCTTGACTTTTTTTAAAATCTGAACTTTAATTTATTATGTATTGAACAAAATAAGATGAGCGGACAGTAGGTAGTTCATAGAAGGTGTAATTTGTGAAGGAGCTTTAATATCATAGCGAATACATTCCTAAGGGCAGGGCTAATTTAAGATGAAATCCAAAGGACACATTTTTATACAACTAAAAGAGAGAGAAAAAAAAGTAAATATGAGCCTCTGGCGACATTTCTCTATCAACTATTCCAACAGTAGCATTTCTCTTTTCTCATACAAACGTGTTAAAAAAATAAATATCTTTTCGCATCGTTGAATCACAAACATAAAAGAAACGACCGTTATGCTATTGTGTTGATCTAGAATCTTCCGGGACGTACTTTAATCGCGATAGCTGGCAGCAGTCGCAGTCTTTTTTTCAAATAATCTGACATTGTAACACCGGTAGCCGCACGCTTGCTTTACTTCCCCGAAAAAAAAGAGAAAGAGTCACTTCATACAGTATCCGTTACCAAACAACTTTTATCTCAGTTTCTAAAGTGAGTGTAATTTGAGTAGCGCGAATTATGCTATTCTCCTCCTGCATTTGTCTTTTAGATATTTAGGAGAACTGTTCCAACTGTATCAGTATATGCAAATTGGGCGTAACTGTAAATCAAGAAGGAAGCATTGGAAACTTTATAAAAACGACTTGATAACAAGTGAGTTAATGATACTGATACCTAAACCAACCGTTACAGACCTTACAGTTGCACCGTATTTTGTTTATTAGGGTACCATAAATAGCCCGTACTTCACATTACAGTGCTATAAATTAGTTAATAACCGAATTAGAATTTGATGGCAATATAAAATTTTGATTTGTACTTTTATTAGTTAGAAGCTAGATGAAACATTGTTATTCATAATTTACGGACACAGTTATTTATATTCAAACATTCAAATCTGAAAACAAAGATAAATTGTGTTTCTTTTGATGTTATGGTAGATTTTTTTTTTTGCCCATATTGCATAATCAACTAATTAATTCAACGTTTATTTTTTTAATACTGGGCAGAATATCGTATAGTGAAATAAAAGTTTCTGTACGTAATTTGTAAGGAAAAGTCCAATATTTATTTAGATAGTTGGAAATAGCAAAAAAGGTTTTCAACAAAATTCTATATCGTATTTTGTATAAAACTAATATAAAATATAGATATCACAGTAAATTTGTATATATTAAACTTTGCACATATGAAAGTAGTACATTAATGTACTAATTCCCCAAGTTTTATTTGAAACTGAATTTGTATTATGGAGGAGAGGGGGAGGTATTTTTGTATGTAATAGTCTGATGTGGAAGGAGCGTTTTGTTTTTTCTGAAGAACATCTTGTATGAGCACAGCAAAACATGCATTTCATCTTTAAATCATACTTGTAACATTAAGAAAATAAATTACACCTTCATTACTACATTGCAAAGCATTTTAAGTTTTTCCACACCAAAAGTTACATTCTTTCAAGCTGTTATAATAAGTTAGCAGTACAGAAAAGCAAATAAGACTATCAGCAACAGTAATTGTTTTAAAGCTTAATATACTGGTGTTTGAGACTTGCTGATAAACAACACATTATTGATGATCATGCTAATTAAGTGTTTTACCTTGTGTTCATGTCTTTTTTTTTTTTTTTGTTAGTTATAATTTTGTTATGATGTGAATTGTAGGCTCTATTGAAACTTTGAATATGTACCATATAGAACTGTAAATAATGTTTTAATCATAAATGTATTTTTCTATAGAAAGGTTGCTTGTTATATTTGTGTTTTGTGAATTTCGTTACATGTATATCTAAAAAATAGACACTGTTATATGTATTAGAATCCTAAAAATGGGTTAAGCTCCATATACCAAATGTGTGATATTGTATAAACTATATTGTGACTTGAACTAGGTAACAGCAAACATTAGTTACTTGAAGATATGTAGTGGTACATTTATCTTGCAACTCAGCAAAGCTTCTATCAACTAAGCAAGATAAACACTGTAGCAGATAAAATGTTAAAGTAATTAAGTTTGAGTATATATATATATAATGTGACTTAGTACTGATAAAGGTAATTTTTGTTCCAGCTCAGAATTAATTAATTGAACTGACTTAATGTTTGAAGTGATTGGGTATTTTTTTTTGGTTTTTTCCATAATTTGGAATTTCAATATTTTAGATTTTGCTGCAATGATCTCTTCTTGCCAATCATACATTTCTATTTTCTTCTAAGTTTCATTTTTGATACTGTAACAGTTTAAGTATTATATAGTGCTAAAAGTTGAATACATTTCAAAATGTAAGTAAAAATTCCGTTCCTCAGTCAGATAAGAAGTATAAAAAAAGTCATGATAATTTTTATGATTTATTAATTTATTTTAATATAACTTGTATGTTTTATCATTATATCATTGTTATTTAAAATTATTGATTCTTTATATATATAAGCAGTTTTAATTAAAAAGAATGTTTCATATTCAGTGCAGGAGTTGTGCTTCAAGACGTATATTAAATAACCAAACACCTATATCATGACCACTTAAGAATTTCAGAGTTCTGTCAGTCATCATCTTTAGCTAGGTCAGTCACAGTGAATGTAACTTGCTGAAGGTTTGTAT
This sequence comes from Limulus polyphemus, assembly GCF_000517525.1. NCBI lineage: Eukaryota > Metazoa > Arthropoda > Merostomata > Xiphosura > Limulidae > Limulus > Limulus polyphemus. Next base: position 9,862 of record NW_013671121.1, read on the forward strand.
GCCTTTTTAAATGAATTACAACTTCAAGAAAATGTTAATGAAATATCTAGCTAGAAAGCTGAATAACATTCTTATCTTCTTTTGCAGTGCAATAGTATCAAAGTCAGTGTGTTTGAACAAAAACATCATTCATTAATTATAGTGTGAAATATGAAAGATTTACATACATTTTATTATTTGTGACAGGTAATTACAACATGAAGGAAAAAGACGTTTTTTTGATGAGCAACAGTATTATAACTGAGTAACAGCCAAAAAAAAGAGAAACGGGAACTGGTATTTCAGCTACAAGTCAAGAGAGAAAGATGGAAAATGAACAATGTTATGGTAATTTCTTTTTAATTTCTTCTTTGTAATGTGTATATTTCATTGTATATTTCTTAGCCCTGGAAATGTACTTACAAGGTAATAATAAATCTACATATACAGCAACTTTGTAATATTATTTGTGTGTAGATTTTTTCAAAGAAGTTAATTTGACTGTTATGAATTCTATCTCTTATCTTGTACAGCTGCTTTTAACAAGTCTACACATTAATGTACTGGAATTATGACAGGTTATAACTAGTTAAGTACTTGGCCTAATTTCAACAGTAAAAGTTTTAGTTGTAACTAACAAGAACAATATAAGTCAGTTAAGTCCTTTCTTTGTTTTCTGACCTAGTTGTTGAACATTATTTTAAATTCACTTGTGATTGAGTTGAGTTTTGTATGTAAATGCACCGATTACTTTTACCTTCTTAAACTTGGTGCTTGTCACTACTGAGGTTTTTAATACAGAAGTGAAGCATAATCATCATAAAACAATATCGTTGTTTTTGTTTCCTTTTTCAAGGAGAAATACGAAGGACACCTCTAAAGTCTTCCACCATGCCAGCTCTCTGCAGCAGGTCCACTACAAAACTGGAAGAGGGAAGCAATTGCCAGTGTTGTCCTTATGGCTACCATATTGATGTAGGTTTTGTGCAGTACTGTGAAACTCTGTACAAGAGCTCTTACTTGGATCAGTTGGAACAAATGAAGAAAAACAAGAAAAAACCAAGGAAATCTGTGGAAGCCCACTTGCAAGAATTTAAAACTGTTTACAATAAGACAGATATGGAAAACTTTCAAATGGTGGTGAGTTATACATCAGCATTTGTTCATAGATTTCATTATAGCAGTAAAGTCAAAACTTTAGAAAGTGCAAATGCTACTAATAAGGCCTAGCATCAGTTATAATTTTTGTAATAGATTTACTTTTGATCTGATCAGTGATAGAAAGATTCGTATTGGATATAACTGGTGATTTTTTTACCTTGAAAGATACATGCTAATAGGTAATGAATATCTGATGTATAAAAGAATGTAACTGTAATAAAATTATTATTCTTACCTTTGTTTAATACAAACAGGAGTTTATTACAAGTCATTTTTATAAAAGTAAATATAATAATGACCTATAATAACTATAATAAAACTTGGATACAGATCATGATGCTTTTTCCTTTTGTTTATTGTAAAACGTTCTATGCAGACTCCTATTTCAATCATTCTTGAAGGCCAAAGAGAAGGAATATGTCCATAAAAGTACAGAAATAAATTAAAGTATTTGTGGAATATAGTAGAAGATGGCATCATCTTTACAAGATTCATGCATGCTATCTGTCACGAAAGACTTTGTCAAATAAATTATAAAAATCCTGAAAAAATAGTTTCATTTTCATGAAAGTAAAATATCATTTATGACTCATTTGTTTAATCAATAAATCAGTCCTAATTTTAATGGATTTAATTTATATTTTTGTAAGGAGAAAAATATAGGTTTGAGTTGTCCTGTGTTTATATGTTCATAGCCAAGCTAGTTTTAGCATATGATTGGTTAGAGTTGCTTAATATTTAGGTGGTGGATTTCATTTCAGATTTACTAACGTTTTCAGGCTCAATACCAAACTTAAGGTTTGTATACTCTTGTAGTTGTGCATATTTCAATAAAAATTATTGGTAAGACACGTTTCATGTTTAGTCTGAAAGTGTATTCTGAAATCATAAGTAAGAATCAATATAATTTTCAAATCAGGACTCATCTCAGCACCACACACCACCTCAAGATTTATTAACAACCAACGATGCACTAAGAGATGCTGTACTTGATTTTGAGGAAACATTTCTTAGTGCAAACTCCACAAGTAAATATACCAGCCACAAATCACAAGGTTTAGAGCCTCCTGTGGATGCAGTAAAAACTCCAGCTGCTTCAGTCTCGAGTGACAGCAGCTTCACAGATGTGATTCCTGGGTCACTGTCTTGGTTATCACCAGGAGTGTCTAAAAATGCTTCTTATGGTCTTTCAGCTGAAAATTCATTGTCAGAGAAGCCTTTAAGAGGAGAATTTAGGATTCCAATTGATTCAATAAGCTATGTATCCCCATCTTCATCCCAGTCAACTCTTTCCAGCACTGGAATTAAACAGTTTTTTTTTCACCAGAGGTACATATTTTATTTATTTTTAGTATATTTCAGAGCTTTCAAATTGCAAATAATAACTGAATCTAAGTTAATCTTCTTTCAGTATATATTCTTTAAAATATAAATAGCCACAGATGGAGAGATAAATCAGAATAATTCATTCCAAAGTATTGTGGAAGACATTAAAAAGAATTACTCTGAGTTAGAAATGCAAAATAAAATATTTTCATTGTAAGATCTGATAGAGATTATTATTCACAAAAAGTGTGACTTAAGTAAATAAAGAATATATTACAGTACCAGTTACGTTCATTTGTCAAACATAGGCTTATTATCATCAAGAAAATTTCTTATGCTGCATAAAATCAGAAGTTTTTGAACTCAATTGTTAATATGTCAAGTCCTAAAAATTTTGAAAAATACATATTGCTTGTAAGGTCTTGACAACTTCTGGAAAATTGTGATTTGAAGCAATAGAATTAATGCATTTTTTTTATGACTTGAAACACAAAAACTGTAACATGAAATATTGCAATATACAAATACTTTAGATATTTTATTATCTGCTGCTAAATAATCAATAACATTTTAACCAGTATGAAAAAAAACAAAATTAGTTACAGAATCTTTTTCCTTGAGGCTGTATGAACCTGACATGTGACTAAAAACATTGATCATGAATTGTCATGCATCTAGGGTTAACCTGAATTAGTCTTGACACATACAATATTCATCTTATGTGAGTAAGTCTAACAGTTAGGAATTACCTGTGCTATTAATAGACAGTAGAAAAATAATACTTATCACAGTTAATTTGTTGGATATACTTTGTAATCTTAATGAAATTTCCTAAAGCAATCCCATTGCGGTGGATCTGGAAGAATAAATATTCACTAGAGGGCAGAGAAGTCAAACAAGTTTTGTGTTAATATGATTCTTTTATGTTTTAATGGTTAAAGCTCATGGTGTGTGTGTGTGTGATTCATTATTTCATATTTGCACAATAACATTAAATTTAAGGACAGCAGGGTCATTCCATCCTCTAAACTAAACTTAAAAAAAAAAAACTCGAAGCCAGCCCTCATCATTCAAATGCTTATAAAGCCTACCCTTAAACTTCCTTACATTTACTGCATCCATCACCTCTGAAGGCAACCCATTCCAAAAGCCAACTAACCTGTTAGAAAAATAAAAATATTTTAGTTGAAGATGACTCCAATCCTGCCAAAATGTATATTTATGTCTCCAAGTCCTCATTCTCACCATTAAGTGAAAAAAAGATGATGCATCGACACTGTCAATTCCTTTAACAATCTTAAACACCTCAATTAGATCTCCTCTAACTGTTTTTGCAATAGGAAACAGTTTCAGATCTTAACCTGTCCTTTTATGACAACCATTCCATCCGAGGTACCATCCTAGTAGCGCTTCTCTGAACCCTTTCCAACACTTTAAAATCGTTTCTAAGGTATCTGCAGGTCACAGATTTGAATCTTGTTACCAAATAATGCTCATCCTTTCAAGTGTGGGGGTGTTATAATGTGATGGTCAATTCAACTATTCATTGCTAAAGAATAACCCAAGAGTTGACAGTGGGTGGTGTTGCTAGCTGTCTTGCCTCTAGTTTACCACTTCTGAACTTGGGATGCTAGCACAGATAACTCTCAAGTAGATTTGCATAAAATTGAATTTCAACAAAATTAAAACCACTTCCTAAGGAAAGGAGCCCAAGAATTAGCACAATACACTAATTGTAGTCTAACCAGTGACCTATACAATGAAATTACAACCTCTTGTATTTAGTATTACTGTAAATATAACCTAAAATTCTACAATTTTCCCTACCACTAGCAACAGCAAACAATAAAAATGCACATAAATGAAAATACGATTTTAGGCCAAGATGTACATGACTAAGATTTTAAGCTATAAGCCAACACATGTTTGATGTATATTCTAAAAACAAAACTAGAAATATATACTTTAGTCTATTTGTGGGGTCATCTACACATAGTCTAGTGAATTATCATCCAGCTTATTAATCAAAACATTGTGTTCTATTATCTTGGATGACTGACTTTAGATAGTTTAAAGCATAACTGGAAACAAATGTGTGAAAGTAAAAAATCAACCATTGTCTGAAATCATACTTTCTACATGGAAGATTTACCAAAGTAATTAAAAAAAATTGTTAAAATTGAAAAATGTATTTGAAATGTGACAAAAAAGTTAATGAACATTTACAGATATCATTTCATTCAGTTTGTAAATTCTGTAAAAAAGTTTACTAGCGTTGCAGCATGATGATAAGATTTGTTTTCTATTTGCATTTTGAAAATGCACTTGGTATTCTTATATCATATTTCATTTGTCATTTTCATTATATCGTTTATTGTGCATAGCTTGTACAGTATTGTCGGTTTCAATTTAGTTCTGATAAGATCAAAAGATTTGAGTTTGTCCACTGCAGAAAAACTTAAGATTCTTTTTGTTGCTAAATATGTTTGTGATTTTATTTAATGACTGTATACACTCAAGAATGAAATGTTTTAATGTTTAAGACTTATTTATGTAATGCTAAATGCAGGTATAAACCCGAATAAAAGGATTTATTTTGCATGATATTAACTAATAATCATATCTAATGTAGTTGATAGCTGTTTTATTTAGCACATTTCTGTACAAAATTAAAGTTTTCCAATTATTTTTTAGAACTGAATCAAATTTTATTGATACTTGTAGAGAGTCATTCTGAATTCAGTAGGTCAGAGGTCAAGTGACAGGTGAACTCTATATCTAACAGTGATAATAAATATGTAGACATATCCTAAAATAGGATTTAGGTTAATAAAGTTTGTATGTGTAATGTGACTTTTAAGTTTAAAATATAGAATGGCTTCATGCACACGTAATGTATAAGTTGTGTAATAAAGTCACTTTTACCTTGTCCATACAGATGTACCCAGTATCCACCGGTTCTCAGCAGATTGCTTATACATTAGAAGCATTAAACTCTGCTACTTCCCAGTCTCCAGTCACATCACCAGGTGGATCCATAATACCTAAACCTGTTCTTGAAAATATTCGTCAACAGATGGCCACTAGTCTTGAGAGGATGAGAGAATTAGAAGAAAAAGTAAAAAACTTAGCTGTTTTGCAGGTGAGCTGTTTTATATTTTAATTCTGTACATTGTATAATTTACATTGAAATTAGAAAGTCAAATAAGTTTAATTTACAAAGAGAAAACATTGTATTAGCTTTAAGAAATTATAAGCTTATTTCATCTAATGATATATCTTCGTTATGACTGTCAAAAGTTGTATTTATTTCATCTGTTAATGAAAGTTACTTAAGATTGGCAAAAGAAATACTACTGAGGAATCACATTATATTGGAATATTTGTTGTGCTTCAAATTCTAGTATTTTCTTCCTAATATATTCTACAATAATTTTCTTTAGGTTCAACTTTCAGTTCTAAAAGAAGAGAAACGTTTACTGATTCTCCAGATAAAAGCCAAAGAAAACAAAGCAGAAAAAGCACCCACTAAACTAGAGGTAAAACCTGTTAAGCAGAGGTCCAAAAGTGATGGTGAAGAAGAACTTGAGGAGGGCTCTTCTATGAGATTCCATGGCCCAAGCAAGTTTTCCTCATATTTTAAAAGAAAAACATTTGTTCGTCCATCATTAGCTGCAGACAACAGTCAAAGTCGATTGGAATCTTGTGAAGAAGACCTTTCTTCTCCAGGTTTGACAGCTTCTTTGAGTGCAAGTATCTCTAGAAAGAAGCAATTGGATAATAGTGATATGCAGCAAAAGTATTTTAGTGACCATGAAGTACTCTCTAATGAAAGTAGGGATGTTAACAGAGTAAATAACATGAAAATTACTGCCACTCATAAACTTCTTCCCACTCAAGACATTGGCATTGGGTATGTTCCAGAAAAGGTTCATGCAATAGGTGTAGGTGATAGTAATGTACATATAGCTTCTCAATATGTTTGCATTAAATGTGGCCAACAAGAGGGAAAGTGGTCATCTTCAGGTTGTTCATTCTTCTCTGAGTCTTCAGAGGGTGAATTGGAAGTTAAAAAAGAGAATAAATATACATCAACACCCCAAATATTGAGTGGTGTTCAATGTCAGGAGTTACTTAATAAAACTTTCGAGACTCAGAGTACAAATACAGATGGGCATACAAATAACCAACAGCTTAAGGTAGATCAGATAAGATTTGATACTCAAGAGCATATATCCATTGTACCTCAACCAGAATGTTGTACAAATTGTAAGGGAAAGTTACATCAAAAGTTCCAAAACATTGCAGTTGGAGATTGTGTCCCTGTGTCAGATATTTCCTCTAAATTTAAGTCTTCCCTGATGGTTACTTGTGGAATGAATACTGAAGTAACAACACAGCAAGAAAGTGGAACATGTACTGAGCTAAAGATGACTGATGTTTTGAGCCAGCAGGAACTCATCTCCAGAAGGCATCCTGTCACAAGCTGTGGCTATTCAACCATGATTTCTGTAGGGTTACAGGTTTCCCCACAAGTTGTTGAAACCAAGGATGCTGCTTTACAAACCACTAATACTGATGTTCAGCACATTTGTGTCCAAGCAGACACAGTGAATTATAAAAATACCACAGAGAGGGGTGTAGGAACAGGAAGAGTCAATCATGTTGTATGTGAAAGGTGCTGTAATGTTGAAACACGAAGCATTGGAATTGGATCATACAGCATCTCTGATGAAACTTGTCAGCACTGTTTTAGATTTCAAGTAGAGAATAAGGATGTTGTCACTGATTGTCAGTTGGAAACCTCTTGCATGAAATGTAGAGAAACTGACACCAGAACAGTTGGCTGTGGAGATTTTTCAGTATCTGAAGTTTGTTGGGATTACTGCAAGACTTACCAAACAGAGACTGTAGGTGTTGGAGATGAGGACGTGGGCTGTGTGTTATGTGATCATTGTGTTAACTTAAAGGTTGATGGAAAAACTTTAGGAGAAGATTTCATTCAGAGGCGCTCGATTGGAATCAATACAAGCTTTGAAACTGGGCTTTTAGATCTCTTAGAGCCAAGCAGCCTGAACAGTGTTGGAATTCGTTTGTGTGACAAATGCAATACCACTATTTACTCCGTTGCTACTCGGGATACTACAGGGAAGAATACCTTACCAACGTCTGTCTCCAGACATCGAGTCCACTCCTCTCAAATACCAATACTTAAAAGATCAGTCAATGTTGACAGTGAGTCTGTTGTTTCAGAGTTATGCCCTCAATCAATAGAGGAAACCAACACTACAGAGCAACATTCTATGATTAAGGTACAAAAAGAAGCATCTTTTGACTCATCAAGTTTCCAGAACCCCCATGCTCGATTAGCTGTTGATGAAACAAGTTTTTTAAAGCAAGATAGTCTACAGAAAGAGAATAATACTAAATCTTTCAGGTCAGCCATGTATGAAAATTTAATATTTCTTAATATTTTGATCAGTGGAAATGTTTGAAGATCCATATCAACTAGAATGTTTCATTAAGGTTAGAAATGAATAACTTAAAAAAAAAAAGAGGTAATGTCATGTTATTTTTGAAGTTAGGATCACCTTAGCTCTTGTGTGTGTGTGTGTGTTTTGGGCTATCTGCTGTGTCCACCGCAAGGAATCAAACCCCAGATTGTAGTGTTACAAGTCTGTAGACTTGCCACTGTCTCACCACTGGACCCATAGCTCCTGACACACATGTACCTGTAGTTGTATATTTATTTCAGATAATTAGAAAATGATCAATGAAGCTGGTGGAATATCAAAGGATATACACCTGATGTTGTATTACTTAACACTAGTTTTAAATATTTTTGTAGTTGTTACTTCATTGAAAAATCAGGAAGACAAATAATTTTTAAAATTTGCATTTTTAACTAGCATAAATTTCTAACCAATAATATCTTTTGTTTGTTAGCAGATATATACTTATATTATCTCTTCAGCTATAGATAACCATTGTTTGTGGACTAGGTAGACTTATCTGTGTATTATATCTTTATAACAAAAAAAAAAAAAATGAAAAGAGTTTAAATTGTATACTCATAGAGTATAAGTTAGCCACTTTCATTTTATTTTATATTAATATCATATTAATAAATAAAAGGTTCCTAGTGGTGAGGAAAAAGACAATCAGTTTGGAAAACAATTAGAAACATCAGCAAAGAAGTTGTATTTATATTTGTATTTTTTTCATTATTATCGTTAAAGAAAAAAAAAGGCTTCAAATTTCAGTTGTTCCAACAAAAGTAGATTGAAGGCCGTAAAACTCTCATGTGGTAGTGAATCAGACACAACAGAAAGTTCTGGCTCCGAGAGTAGCAGTAGCCCAGAGGAAGGCTCTTATGATGGAAATATCATAAATTGTTGTGTTGATGAATTGGCCATCAAGTTGAAGAAGCCAGGAGCTGAAATGTTTGAAGCTGTTCATCATGCAAAGTAAGGTTTTTAAAAGTGGATGATGGTTTTGGTCAGTAGAAAGACTCACCTAGTATATAAAGCTAGAATCATTAAAGAAAGGAAGTAGCCAGTTTATAAAGTGTACTGTATTATCAGATTCTAATTGTTATCAGCAAATGAGAGGAGAAAGGTGACTCATTTTTTAGTATTGACTAATACTGACCCAATATTTTATATGAATATCAGTATTTAAATTTGTAAATTGTTAATATAATTTATTTGCAAGTAGGATATATGAAGTTGAGCCTAATTATTTGTATTAATTAATACATATCACCCAGTATGACCTAAAATATGCATCATTGTTAATGTATTATAGTTTAACAATTGAGATTATTTGTTTAGACTAATGAAAATATGTCTTGGTGGTCCCAGAATTGATTTTTACTCAATTCAGATCTTTTAATAACTGTTATAAACAGATTAAGTCAGATCCTCTTTATTACATAAAAATTTTAGTTTAACATGTTACACATTACTTAATTTTCTATGAGTTCTTCAGTAGTTTTCTTCATTTTCAGTATTAGAGCCAATTCAGAGCATTATATTTGTAATAATTTTTTTTTCTATGACTTGTTATTAAGAACTGAACTCACTAAAGAAATGAAAGCAGCTTGCAAGGTCCTGAATGATTATTTGGTGAAACCAGGAAATAAAGATGAAAAGAAGATGGTGAGATATTAAAAATAATTAAATTTTATCATCTCCACCTATATATTTATGCATGCTAGACATCATATCCACCCATATATTTACTCCAATTAAGGTAATGGAAAAAAATTCTTCCATGGATAGTAAAGGGTTAAAAAAAGATTTATTGTGTCCAGTCCCCACAAGTTTAACTTAAAAAAGTATTAGAATACTGTAGTTTTAAACTTATGAAATAGCATCATTTACTTTTGTTTGGTTCTTTTATTTTAACATCATTGGTATATTGACTTTTGTTCTTTATTAGACTTGGTGGTAAAGATTGTTTACATAATGTAAATTTTAAGCCATGTGAGAAAACTGCAGTAAATGAAGTAATATGTGATGAAACAAATTCTAAAAAACATTTGGAAAATCTTTAAAGTTTTTACAAAGAGACAAAATCTAATTTTTAGCAATAAACAATCACAGTATTTAATTATGATATTTTTAGTCTAAGCCATGTTGCTAATGTTTTCTAAGTTTTGTATATTCAAGTATGGTTATATGTGGAAAATGTTCTGTTAGTTTTGTGTGATGCACAGGGATATTTTGTGTATATAATTTACATTTAGCAAATTTTACTCAAAATGACAAGAAAAAAACTTGAGAATTTCATTGGCATATTTTATCACATAAGAATTACTGTTACAATCCAGATTCACTATAAGACGAGTAAACGTGCTTTGAGTGATATATTTACTGTGAAAAAGACAACTTTGAAAAATATATTAACACTTCAACCAACTACTTTTATCATTAAAAATAAGCATGCAATAAAATGATTATTTTCTTCATTATCTATCTAAGCCTTTTTTTGTAAAACAATTACTTTATTCTTTACTTCTCTAAACCTTTTTTTTCAGCATAACCCTATTACCTTTTTTTCTAACAAACTTTTCAGTCTTTATAATTTCATCTTCACTTTTTCTTGCAGAAATCTTGCTTTGCTGTCATACAACAGGAATGGTTCAAAGTAACAAGTCAAAAAAATGCCGATCCTCATGTAGTAGAAGACCATCTGGATGCTTTAGAGGAGTTTTCCAATCAATTATTAAGTCATGTTGTTAATTTAACTGATAACAATGTTAGTAACAGCTTAATATGCTTTTAACACTTCTTCCTAGGGATTAATTGATATGCAAAATAGCTTGCTGGTTCATTAGTTTTCATGAATGGTTATTAAAGTTAAATTCAAATAAAAAAAATATAATAATAATATTATGTTATTAACTATTACCCAAAAATCTGATATGTAAATAAAAGTGATAATTACTACAATCCATTTGCTTAATCTGATTCACACCCTAAGAGTTGTTTTACATGATCTGATATGTAAATAAAAGTGATAACTATTACAATCCATTTGTTTAATCTGATTCACACCCTAAGAGGTGTTTTACATGAAAATTTATATATAATGTCCAGACCATTATTCTATTTGTCATATCCCAGCTAGCCTTATGAACTCTAATATTGGCCAAAAGGCCTTGTCGACACTTGATATGGCAAGTGTAGTGTGATTGACATGTTTCATATTTTCTCTTTTGCTTTCACTCATGGATTCTTATAAAACTGCATCATACAAGTTCTACAAAATCAAAGAATTGTTAAGTTTAGTGAAATAAAGATGTTTCCAAGGGAGGACAAACCCAACATTCAAAAAGCATACACCACTGATTTGTTGAGGCTCTTTATGAATATAAAACTCAGAAAATTGAAAATAGTTAAATTTTACAGTCATTGTTCTATACTGAAACTCAGCTAAAAAAATCTGATTTCCAGTTAATTGTCAGTATTTCTGAAGAGTCACTATTAAACTATATTTATGTATGTTAAATACATAGATAAATCAGTCTTTTCTTTTTTTTTCTCTAGAATAATGAGGCTTACAGTTAAGCTTATGAACTGACTATACTCTGTGACTGTAAAAAGAAAAGAGCTCAATGTTTTAGTGAGAAAATGTCATCTGTTTTGTTAATCTTAAACAGTACATAGACAAAGGCACAAACAAAAGTTTCTTCCTCATTCGCACTGTATAATCTAGTGATTAGTGTGGGGATTTACCTGCTGGAAATTTGTACTTCAGCTCATAGAGTAACAGCATTAAAATACATGCTTAAAATGAGGGTACTGGATACAAACATCATTTAGGCAGATTTCTTTACATCCTGATTCATTACAGGTATTGATAAAATAGGTTATAGGCTTATGATTATTCTTTTGAAATTATAATTTGACAGTGTTACAGTATTAATTGTTTCTAAACTCATATTTTTTACATCTTATTTCATGGCCCCTAGGGTAACACAGCTATGCACTATGCTGTTTCCCATGGAAATTTTGATGTGGTTAGTGTCCTTTTAGATTCCAAGGTGTGTGATGTTACTAAGCACAACAAGGTAAGCATTCAGATAAGTTCAAAGAGAGGAGAAAACTTTTTTTAAAATAATGTCTCTTGACTGATCACAACTGTACTTGTGACATCAGACACAGGGAGCAATGAATAGAGCACTTACAAGGGCTAAATTTACATGAGAGTTGTATACTGTGGTGGCATGTTATCTGCATTGTTTGATATGGATATAAATGATTATCTCTAAACACATTTTTACAAATTTTAAGTTATGTATATATATATACTAATATTCTTTAAGTATAAAAAAACTGTTGTCCCGATAATTGTCCAACATTTGATTTTTTTGTGAAACTTATTTTAGGTTGTGTCTTTTATACATGTGTAAGTGTGAGAACTTTTACTCCCCTATGTTGTCTCTGTCCATTGTGTATCACCAGTACATGTGTACCAGAATGAGTGAAGATGAGACAAGGAGAACTTCTAATATCCTTTATTATCTTTGTCCATTGTGTATTGCTAGTGTGCAATATAATGAGTGATGTGATGGAACAAAGAGATCTTTTGGCATCCTGTGTAATCCCTGTTTATCATGTATCACTAGTGTGTGCCTCACAGAGTAGGATGAAATATAACTGTCATGTTTTGTGCATGTATGTGTATATAACAGAAAATACTATAATATACCTCGTAGTGTTTATAGGAATGTTAGAGTCGCGTACTTTCTCTCTTTGTTACTAATAACAGCATGCTGATGGGCAACAATGATAAATGCTACTATGTGCAACAGAAACTACTGGAATGTTCTGTGTTTTATAATAAGTGCCGTGTTATTATCACAAGCTTTGAATATAAATCCTCTGAGAAGCATAGTTAATATTATTTTGAGTAGTGTGTATGCCTGGTAATGTGTCGCATTACTTCATTAAGCACTAGCATTCTGTGATGTGTATGTGTCGTATCACAAACACTGCTCGTGTGAGAACTCTTGGAAAATACGTTTCTGCATTCTAAAGACACTTCATACTGCATGACTAAATTTTGTGAAGAAGCATGATTCCTCTTTCCCACAGGCTGGCTACAATTGCATGATGTTGGTGTCATTAACAGATGTGAAAAATGATGCTCATCATGATGTTATTCAACGACTCTTCCACCTTGGAGACATTAATTCCAAAGCAACTCAGGTGTGTTTAGCTTGTCTTCTGCTCTTAAAAATTAAGGCTTCTCTACCACAGAGGTAAAATTCTGTCGTTAAGTAGTGCTTTATATCAAGAGTAAATTACTTTGTTTTTCTGTGCATCTTACAACATAAAATTTATTCAAAGCATTCAAATAGCCATGTTATTATGGCCTGAGCTTTTGATAAGCTGAAATATTTCACGTCCTCTACTTTGCTGTTCACATCTTTACAAAACTAAATTATTATTATTATTTTAAAATGATAATGTACTAAAAATAATTAGAGTATTTAAAATTACAATATTGTGATTACTTTCTTCCTCTATATGATTCATATTGAAATCTTAGCTTACTTTGCGTGTTTTGCCTAATTTCCTCTGTGATTTTCAATGCAGAACCATTCATCTTTACAGATATTGGTTCATGGCCCAGTGACAATAAACTGGTTTCAGTTCATTTCTAGATTCCATCAGACTTTGGGTTATTTCATCGACACTGACTATTCACATTCCCACTGTGATATTTTCTGTGCTTTAATTAAAAAAGCAAAGAAAATCCACAAAGTTGACTAGGCTGTATGAAAAGGTTTAATTAGGAATAGCATTAGTCAACTTGAGACCCTATGCTAAAGTTCCAATCTGGAGCTAGGGCTTTTTTTTTTCTGGGCTGGGGCACATCTTAGCTGGGTACTTTCATGCAGTTGCATCCCCCGGATGCTTCATTTGGGTGTATTGGTTACCTGTATGTATGTAGGTACATACCTAAAGAAAAACTTGCATATGTTTATAAGTTTATTGAGCTATTAACTTGTAATCCTTTAATTCTAGAACCATTAATAAAGTTCCTGTGTTCTGCACTGGCTTTTTTTTAACTGTTCATGCACCAATTTGCTTTTTGGGGTTTATGACTTTGTTTGTTACAAGGTCTCTAATAATGTATGTGCCATATAAACAAATGTTATCAGTATTGTAATTAATACAACATATTCCTGATGGGTTCTATATGTTAAAAAATACCATCAATATATTAATTAATGCAATAAATTCCAGATGGATTCCTTATGAATCCCAAAGCTGGTAAGATTAAGTGATCAACTGAATTTGGAAGCAGTAATGTGCATCTCTTGCACAGTCTTGACAAATTGTAGGTTTTGGGTCCTAATTACTGATAGAAGTGAAGCAGTCAAAATAAATAGTGGGTGAAGTCATGAAAATGGTGAATCATCAAGAGAAATACAGTGGTTAAAGTTATAGAAATGATGTCATATATGTGCTTATTGTCAAGATAACATGTTCATGTCAGGTGTGAGGTTTATAGAAAGGTCAACATCATTTTATATTATATTAACCAAATTTGGGATCTAGTTAGGAAAAATGTCCAAGATATCTTCTAAAGCTCAGTAGTTAAACTATACAATCACTAAAATTATTATATTGTTGTTTTTGTTGCCAACTTCTGTAAACAGATAAGTCTTGGGTAATAGGTCTACATAACCATCAAGATGACCTTCAGGTCAATAATATATAATAAACACAAACAAAATTATTCTCATTATAATCCTCTATTGATGAAGTTATAAAGCCATGTAATTCTCAATCAGTCAACTTAGAAGACTTTGTTATAATCCTTTACTGATCAAGTTATAAGGCCATGTGGTAAACCTATATTGGTCAACTTAGAATGTCTTGTTATAATCCTCAGTTGGCTAACTTAGAAGGCCTTGTTATTAGCCTTTGTTTGTCAACGAAGAAGACCATATTATAATCCTCTATTGGTCAAGTTACAAGGCCTTGTTATATGCTTCTGTTTGTCAGGTTAAAAAGCTATGCTATAATCTTTCGTTCAAATTAAGAAGGCCATATTTGTATTGCTCCACAGCTTAAAGATCAAAGTAACATTCACATCAAACTTTTTAATACTTCAGATGATTCCAGGCTTAGTTATAAACTAAACATTCAAACCTTCTATGATTAAACTTGAACTTTTTAAGTTTTGTTCTACTCAAGTCATTATCCACCCAACTGGGCAAATTTGCATTGTGAATTGCAAGATATTTTCTCAACTAGCCACATATCAGAATAATACTCATAATCTACTTTTTAACCAGAATGGTCAGACTGCTTTAATGTTAGCTGTTAGTCAGAAGAATGTAAAAATGGTGGAGATGCTACTGGAAGCTGGGGCAGAGATCAACCTACAAGATGACGATGGATCCACTGCACTAATGTGTGCTGCTGAACACGGCCACAAGGAACTGGTCAAACTTTTGCTATCTCACCCCGATTGTGACCTTTATTTAACAGACAGAGTAAGTTCTTTTGTTGTTATTATTGATGGCGGTGTAAAATTAAACCTAATAAATAACAAATTATGCTATTATTTATTGTGCCCAAAGGAAAAACACAGTGTATGCATTGTGTTGTAATCTTGTCTGGTAGTGATAATGACAAAAGTCAGTGTAAAAATATCTGTAACCAATTTTAATAGCTTTTATATAGCTCAGTTTCTGATAGTTTTGGAGCTTGATAGAATATATTTTTAATAGTCGATTTGGATGTATAGCAGTAATTAGGAAAGCTTAAGAAAATATTATTAAACAGTGAAGTATCATCAGTTTCATTTTGTACATGTAAAATAATATTAACTTTTAAAGATAATAGAGTAATTTTTGTTTAAAAATCGATTGGTTATTAAATAATTATTTTATATTCCACTGCAGGATGGCAGCACAGCCCTAACTATATGTATGGAGGCTGGACACCGAGATTTGGGACTGCTAATCTATGCTAGCATGAATTTTTCTCGGGGAAGTTCACCAGTAAGTTAAATTTTGTCTTTGAAATTTAGTGTTTGTTTCCATTTTGCTAAAAAAAGTCATATGAAACATCAGTTATACATCAGAAATTAAAAACTAAAAAAATGATTAGATTAATAAAAAAGTCATGAAAGGTATCTTATAGGAACCAGAAAAAATCCACTATTTCACAAGTGGCTGAACTAAACATGATAAAAAAAGATTCAAACACTGCTTATTTTCCCTTTCTGTATTTATGCTCTTTTTTTTTAATACTAAATTAATAGTTGTTTCTCTTTCTATTGTCTCTGTATATAGATACATTTTAATCTAATAACTTTTTTCATACAGTATTCATCACTTAGAAGAAGACGACAAGGCTATGCTTCAAACAGATCTACACCCACTCCACGAACTCCACCACCACCTAGGTGATGATGTAGAGTCATAAAACTACAATATAAAGTTTTCTTGATTAAAATATCTCTAAATCAGGTTCAATCTTTTTTAATCTTATAAATAGGAAAAGTAATTACAATTTTAATGGAAAGTAGGGAATATTGGCTATTCATAGAATTGCTTTAAGAAGTATTCAAAACAAAATAAATGCTGCAATAAAAAGTACACAAAGTTTGGTTGGAGAATTTAGACTGCTTCATTTAGCTATACTGATCACAATCCTTACTTTGACCTACAGATAAGTGTATAAAGCGTATAAAGTAGGGATTGAAAATCGTTCTAAAATCTATCCAACTAGTATCTCTTTACTTGTGTGTACTTTGTATTGCAGAATTTATTTTGTTTTGGATACTTTCTATAGCACTTCTATGAATAACCAATGATCCCTACTTTTGGTTAAAATTTTAATTTCTTTTTCCTATTTATTTGTTCAGTTTTATATGTCCATGGGGTTTATAGATGTTGTGTCCATTTTTCAGTATAACAATATCCCTGGTAGCTATAAGTTTTACAATAATAAAACCAGAACCACAAATATATAAACTTTAATCCTTACTTTGGTCTACAGATCAAGTGTATAAAGCTGCCAAAATAGGGATTAAATTTTATAATTTTGTGATTGTAGTTTTAATTCTTGTTTCATTACTTTTTGTAGCAGGATCCCTACTTCATTTTAAGTTTCATATTTTTTTAATATTCTTGTTTGTTTACTATTTATGTCATACCTGTATAAAGTATATACTTTACCTTTAGAAACTGTCGCATGTCTATCCATCGATATGTAGCGCCATCCGTAGGGTTGAATAAGGTTAAAAAGATATTTAAGTACGTTTACCATTTATATTATACCTGTATATACCATTCAAGTAAGCTGGAGAAATCTTGTACCGATAGTCCAAGCTGTCTAGATGCTAGCCCCGCTGACGTGAACAGGTAGGTAGGTAGTATAAGAAAAAGTTGCTGTTTTTGAAATTTTTGAATTGTTATACCGGAAATAACAGGTACCTTTTTAGCGTATCATTAGTATATATGCACATAATATTTCGTAAACAATACTTTCAATGGTCGGTTTTTCGCTTAGAAATTCAATAGGGTGATTTTTCGGCACGTGAATTATTTGGAATTCTCGTCTATCCCTACTATTAAGTACTAACGTACTTAAAATAATATTATTTAATGTAACATTAATGAAAGAGAAAAAATCGCAGAATTTAGAGATGTGATATTTTCTTTAATTAGTCGAGAATTACTTTAATATACCGCATGTTCTGGTTGTTATTTTTAAAAAGTAAAGAAAAAAAGAAGCATAAACAAAGTATTCTTTTGGTAATCGAATATTCGAAATTGAAAGACAAAGCCTTTAAGAAGGTTGAACCTACGTCATTAGTGTTATATAATGTTTCTCTTTTATGAACTCCGTTAGGTGATATTAGTTCTTGGTTTTCAAAGTAACATCCGGGAACTTCGAGTCATATCTTATTAGTTTTGCTGCCCTTAATTCTCATAGATAATGCAACTTGACACTTTGTTCGATACAGCTGCCCTAACACGGAAGTTAACAAGTAGGTTTGGTTCGGAGAATGTAGACAATGAAACAGAATACTGAATGGTTTCCTCTTCCACGTCAGCTACAACTTTGCTGTTTAAAAAAACAACAAAAAAGCAACATTTGAGAACTTCGGGTTTGCGTGCGGACAGCAAATGCTAGTGAAAAGTTACACCAGCTGTGTCGCTTTTTCTCAAATTTCATTATCCTGAAAATTTTCTAATAACCTATTCCTACACTTAGAAATGCAATATGAACAATGCAAGAATAATAATAAATACAATATCTATACCATATAAGATTTTCCTTCAGCTTTCGTCTTTCCGAACTAATGTTTAAAGCTACACCAAGAAACAAAGCATTAATACAAAAAAATCTCTCTCCCTGTTTGTATTTGCACGTATTTACTTTCTTGTTTATCTATCTTATATTCTGCATGCGTGTATTCTTATCTAATTCCATCCGTTACTGTGAATTATTATTATCACTATCTAGACTTACTCTGTAAAATTAATACTTTTTTAGCTGAGATACATTTACATCGTATGATGAAATCCGTTAGGTGGAGGCACTGTTTATACGTGATCTAAATGACAACCATACTTGGGAAAATTATTGACCCTCAAAGGGTTCTATCACAAAACTGTTTCTACTCGAACTCAGTATTCTGTAGCGGTACAGTTAGTAACATTAGAAAAAATAGAGGAGAAAAAGTTACAGGATTTATGACTTTATGTAACCAACTACAAACCAGCTAGCAAGGACATGGTTGTGAAATATGGTTAGGTTTCCCGCTACCCCTTAAGAGTATCATTTGTCACTGTATAGAAGTTTAGTGCTGTTACGAGTAAGATCCCTCTTTGTCAAGAACACAATATTCCTTCATTTGAAGAAAAAAAAATGGATTAAACGTAAATTTCTTTCTCTTCATAAAAACAAACAAATATAATTCACAAATAAAAGGTTTTACAAATGAAGTAACTTCAAAGTATATTTTCCACCATAAAATGAACAATAGATTCGAGAATATTCTTATGCGGAATTTTGTCAGAAATTTTTAGGAATAAATCTGTTACTTTCTATGTTAAGAGTAAAAGAGAGTAACAAAAATATTTTATTGTTGTCGAGGAATGATGATACAAGTTATTGATACTTAGCTTATTTCTGTCTCGTGCACGTTTTTCTTTCTTTTTTTGCCTTTCATATACTACTATTTTCATGAAATAGACTAACTCGATTTTTTAGCCACTAGTGAACGTTTGGTATACCATTCGTTAGTTAGTTAGGTTGTTTGAAGTTAAGCACAAAACTATACAATGGGCTACCTGTGCTCTGCCCACCACGGGTATCGAAACCCGGGTTCTAGCGGGTGTAAGTCCGCTGACATACCGCTGTGCCACTAGGGGGCCCATTCGTTAGTAATCAAGGTTGATAAGATATCAGAGAAACATTCTACGAACATTTGGCCCGACATGGCCAGGTGGTTAAGGCACTCGACTCGCACTCTGAGGGTCGCGGGTTCGAATCCCTGTCACACCAAACATGCTCGCCCTTTCAGCCGTGGGGGCATTATATTGTGACGGTCAATCCCACTATTCGTTGGTAAAAGAGTAGTCCAAGAGTTGGCTGTGGGTGGGGATGACTAGCTGCCTTCCCTCTAGTCTTACACTGCTAAATTAGGGACGGCTAGCGCAGATAGCCCTCGTGTAGCTTTACGCGAAATTCAGAAACAAACTACAAACATTTATTTTTTTTTTACTAAAAGAAATACGAAGAACTGTCTCTTAAGATATGTTGAATGGGTTAAACTATGCAAAAACAAACAAACTCATATTAACTCTAGCTGAGGTCATTTATAGGTGTTTTGTTCGTTTACTTATTTTGTTGCTCACACTATGGAGAGAATCCTGAATTTTAGCGTTATAAGCCCTCAAGCAACATCTGGCCCAACAAAGAGGTTCCCAACTGATGAATCTATATTTTCTAGTCGTTATTAGTTCATTTTTCATGACACTGCACATTTCTTATTAGATTAGTAATGTAAATTAGCTACATGTTCGTTGTGTTAGTTTTTAGTTCTACTCTATGTAGGTAGCTTGCTTGGGTCAAAATTTATTGAAAAGTTCAACATCTTGGCTTAGTGGCGTCACAATGTTAACTCTTCTCTATCTAACAGTGGTTTCAATGAAAAACTAGGGTTGTATTTTCTGGTACGTATGTATATGCAACATGTTTGAATGCTTCCCTGACACACAAAGCTAAAGGGAACAAGAAGGGGATATTAAAATACATAAACAACAAAATGTTATTGATTTTATTTTAAAAGATGCTACTCCAGCGACAAAATTTAAAGATCTTTTTCACATTTTTCGGTGCTTATATGAGTATACCTGTGTTAGATTAACTTTTAGCGTTAGCTTTATGAGCTACGTATCATTTGAACTTTTACTTGCTCCGTTATAGCACTACAAATCACGTGACTTCTTGCTCTAGTTCTCCGGAATCAGGTTAAAGTGTTTTTACTTGATTTCATTCAACAAATTCGTTTTTAAGTTATTAAGCGTCATACACGTGTGAAACTAGTTGCCACACATTAAGCATCATACACGTGTGAAACACATCTAATGGGACTTATATAGCATCTTTCACTTAAAACGAATTGTTACAACATCAATTTTAAGGCACTGTCTATACATCATACACGTGTGAAACACATCTAATGGGACTTATATAACATCTTTCACTTAAAACGAATTGTTACAACATCAGTTTTAAGGCACTGTCTATAATTAGGCAAATATTTGACACACTTCATTTTTACATGGGTGTAACACATGATATGAGTTATTAATATTTTCCAGAATTTCTAATTTATATTACGACTAGAGCAAACGGAACATGCTCCTTTCTTCCAGCTCTAATTTATTCACAGGCAAGAAATTCCGTATTACAAACTGAAACTAACTGTATACATTCAAACTTATAACTCACTAATACTAAGTGTATACCTCCAAACTTATAATCCGCTCATATTGACAATAACTGTATAAATTCAAACTTATATCCCACTCATACTGGCAGTAACTGTGTACATTCAAACTTATAATACACTTTTATTGAAACTATCTATATACATTCAAACTTATATCCCACTCATATCAACACTAAATATGTACATTCAAGCTTATATCCCACTCATATTGACACTAAATATGTACATTCAAACTTATATCTCATTTATACTAACACTAATTGTGTACAGTCACACTTATATTGACACTGTTTACATTCAAATAACTTACATCCCACTCTTATTGACACTAAATATGCTACATTCAAACTTATATCTCACTTATACTGACACTAATTGTATACGTTCAAACTTATATCACACTTGTGCTGACACTGTTTACATTCAAACTTATATCTCACTTATACTGACACTAATTGTATACGTTCAAACTTATATCACACTTGTGCTGACACTGTTTACATTCAAACAACTTACATCCCACTCATATTGACATTAATTGTATACGTTCAAACTTACACCCCATTCATATTGACATTAAATGTATACGTTCAAACAACTTATATCCCACTCATATTGACATTAATTGTGTACGTTCAAACAACTTACATCCCACTTATACTGACACTAACTGTATACGTTCAAACTTACACCCCACTCATATTGACATTAAATGTATACGTTCAAACAACTTATATCCCACTCATATTGACATTAATTGTATACGTTCAAAGTTACATTCCACTCATATTGACATTAGTTGTGTAGGTTCAAAGTTACAAGATACTCAGAATATTTTAAGTTCATTCTTCATCACATTATTTGGTTAATATAAATGTTCAATCTAACAAAACCTGAGAGTGCTTTGGTTTTTCTCTCCACAGGGACTGCCTGTTGACCACAGCGATCAACAGTTCTACCAGTTTCTTCAGTGGGTTTGTTATTTTCGTCTATCTTGGTTACATGGCTGAGAGACAGGGAGTTCCAATCAACAAGGTAGCCACAGAAGGCCACGGGCTAGTGTTTCAGGTTTATCCTGAAGCAATTGCTACGCTACCTGGTGCACCCTTTTGGGCTGTACTATTCTTCTTTATGTTGCTGACATTAGGCCTGGATAGTGCCGTAAGTAGTGTAGTCTAGTTATACACGTGTGTGTGCTTTTAACAAAAGGTGTCATAATAAGTAAACTTGGTATTCCTAAAATTGTTTAATCTCGAAGTATAAGTTCAAGGGAGGTCCAGTTCATTCTACACTTTGATCAACGTTTTGTTATTGGGTTGTGCTAATTTCGGAGAATTCCACTCCTCATCAGTAACCCTAAACACAAGTTAAACAAAGAGAGATAAGCTGGACCTACAACACAGTGAAAAGTGTCAACATACAGTTGATGTGAACGTGCTTTGTAGTTACTACGATAAAAACCTATACACTGGATAGGTGAAGAAAAAGTATCATCGGCCGCTATTAAGTTCTTCACATTATATAACAGCACAATAGCAGATATAATAAATAAACTTGTATTCCGAAAATTCTGTAATTTCGAAGTCTAAGTTCAAGGGTTACTGATAAGGAGTGGAATTCTCCGAAACTACTATAACCCAATAACACACGTTGATCAAAGGGTAGATTGAACTGGACCTCCTTTGAACTTAGATTTCGGGATTATACAGTTTTCGGAATACTAAGTTTATTTATTACACCTGTTATTGTGCTGCTATATAATGTGAAGAACTGAATAGTGGCCGGTGACATTTTTTCTTCACTTCACCTATCCTGTGTATAGGTTCTTCTCATAGTGACTACAAAGCACGTTCACACCAAAAGTATTGTTTGAACAGAAGGTTTTTAATGGACGTTTAGTTTTATTTACATTCAGATACATTTGGTTCAATAATATAAGTTAAAGAAATAATCAAATCTTCCATAAAATTCACTATTTGCTTCATGGATGGATGATATATCCACTGTTCCAGGCCGTTAAGGAATCAAACAATTAAACATTTATTTAGAATTTTGCTAAGAATAATTCTAGTTCTATCTATTTATTTATCTGTCTACTCTTTCTTTGTCTTACTGACGATCCTTTTGTTTATCTGTTTAGCTACCTTTTCATTTGCCTATCAGTCTTTTCATTCTGTTTATGCATGTATCTATTATCTAGTTACTTAAAAGCGTTTCTTCATAGTTAGCGTAACCGGTGGCGCAGTGGAACATGTGTCCCCCAATTCTCATGCGGTAGCAAAGGGCCCCTTTTTATGGGGAATAGAGACTTATGTATAACTACGATGGAAAGTCACTGTTTAACTTTTGAAATAAGGTGCCTACAATCGTCGATCCCCAATTCAAATATGTTCCACCACTTATGCGTTTCTTATACTAAATATTGTCACTTGTGAAAAAAACGTCAAAGCCATATTTATGTTCATTGCACGTTTTTATGTCACATTAGATACCCGTGTTTTAACTGAATACTGTTAATGAAAAAGAAAAAAAATCCTTTCTTCAGGGGTAAGTGAAGAAGGAAGATTCGTTTTCTCAAAGCGATCGAGTTTAGGATTTTCAATTTTTCGTTACCTTATTTCTTTGTCCTTTGTTACCTTATTTTTAAAGTCATAATGGAAAGGAATATTTTTGTAATTTGAAACAAGATCAAAGTTAGTCATTGTTCGCACTTGCAAGTGAATATGTCTTTAAGTTAACTTGCTAATTGTAATTATATTTTTTATCCTTGAGCGATTTTTATCCATAAAATACGAGTATCACTTTTAGGTTATTATGTAAGTATTTTAACGCCCTCGGAGTTTTTCTAACATATGGATAAATATTGTATTCTTACTCCGAATAATATTCCAAGCTTATAATGATTTGGATGAAAAATTTACCCATCTCTCTCTCTCTACTTGCACCTTCACTGTCTATATTTTTATTACACAAAATGGTCAGTTATGAAGCCTGTGAAACCAGGTTATCTTTAAGAGTAATTATAATAATATCCAAATTTTATCTTTTCTAGTTACATACCGTTAAAGACGACTCAACATTTCTGTTGGCTGTAAGCTAAAGAAGAACTTGGTAAAAAAAAAACATGCTAAAATTTTAAGAGTGCCGTATCCTTTCTAAACATCTATGTGATTTTTTTTCACTAAAAACTCCAAACACACATTTCATGACATGTGAACCCTATTAGTGAGAAGGGGTGAGCCATAAAACCCGAGGTCACGCTGAAAAATTATTTTTAAGTTCCTGCGACCCGCCAGAAGAAGAACACTTCAATGCTTTAAGGGGCAACTAATTGTCTTTGTTAATGCAGAAAAGTCTAGATCTTTGGCACAGCTTGAGTTTCCAAAAATGGATTGTTGGAGTCAAGCATGTCTTAAGAACCCTCAACAACAAAAAATAACATAAAAAATCTCCTATTACCATTCCGCAAATACTGTGTTGTTTTGTTCTAATGTAAATTGTTGGCAATGTCTTAGTGTGTGTATGTTGTTTTTCTTTCTTTTTTATTATAAATTTGTCACGAGCTCGACAGAATACTGTCTCTGAGCTGTTAAGAACGAAGGTATTTTTAGAATCATTAGGTATGATTTGTGAATAATCCCCCCCCCCGTCAGTAACTCCCCAGGTGTGAATTATTATTGATTTATGATCTTCTCGCCAGTAACTCCCCAGATGTGAGATATTATTGGCTTATAATCCCCTCGTCAGTAACTTCCCAGGTGTGGCTTACTATTGGTCTTTTGATACCCTCATCAGTAACTCTATGGCATTAGTTATAATTTAGTTATAATCCCTTCATCAGTAACTCTCTAGGCATTAGTTATGATTTACTTATAATCCCCTCGTCAATAACTCTCCGGGCATTAGTTATGATATATTTATAATCTCTTTGCCAGTAACTCTCCAGGAATTAGTTATGATTTACTTATAATCCCTTCGTCAATAACTCTCCAGGCATTAGTTATGATTTACTTATAATTCCCTCGTCAATAATTTTTCACTTATTAAAATATATTATCGGAGACGAAACAAAACTTCACTATTTCTAAGTAACAAAAAACGATTTAAGGTCCAGATAAAATGCTATTTATTGTATCATCAACAGTTTTCGCTACTTAAAAACATATTTTAAAAGTCTACATCTGGATTAATGCTTTTGAAATTTCAATATGTCTCACGAACTGTATGCAAATGAATTATTATATTCGTTGCAATGACTTTGTTTTGTAATAGTTGTGTTAGTGAACTAATGTTTCACTGTGATTTCATTATTGTTTTAGATGGGAGGCCTAGAATCAGTAATTACTGGACTCTTGGACGAGTTTCACACATATTTCACTAGGTGGCGCTTTAGGAGAGAGATTTTTACGGCAGTTATCATTTCTGTGTCATTTATCATAGGCATGGTTAATGTCACAAGAGTAAGTTTATAAAGTTAAATCGTTGTTTTTAATTGAATATTCGGTTTATATGATGTCTATAGAATACCATTATTAGGTCCACTTCGTTTCGAGGGCTGAAAATAATTTTCGATTAACTTACACATAGTTACAAATAAGTTAATCTCTAACTTAAGAAACATCAGATACAGAGATAAGCAGTATACTAAACGCTGTACAGAGATAAGCAGTATACTAAACGCTGTTCTTTTAAGACCCCCGCCCACTCTCCCCAATATGAAGGATGGGCAGAACTGGACAAATTCCATGTTTGATAAAAAGGAACTTACCATAGCCTTGCCAATAGTATTACAGTGTAGTGCTATTAAAAGAGAACTTTAGTCGTGAGAAGTGACGTAATTCACAAAGCATTTGAGTACAGAGTAAGCTAAAGGCAGACACTTGCTGACGTCATTCGGGGGTAACCTTCCTGTTCTCGCATCTGGTATGTGACGCTTGAATGACGCAGGTGGTGCTGTAGATCATGGATTATTGTTGGAGGGATAATTAAAGATTCTATGGGAAGATCTATGTTTGCTTCGAGTTCTCATCTTTGGTCCAGTATATTAATTAAATTGTTTAAAGGTCAGTTGTCTATGTTAATTTGTTTTTTCTCGCTACAAACCGCGCAGTTGATTACTTCCGAGTGATTATGAAGGAGCATAATGTTAAAATGTTTTAACATGGTTGAAGCAAATAAGCACTATCTTTTTTTTTTTTACTATACAATACATTACACAATGTTCCCTGTTTAATAGTAATTTTATGAAAAGTTTGGAATGGCTCAAAAAACAACTCTTTTAGATTGATGCAAGATTAATATCCAAAATTATACTTGAATATTACAGGGCGGGCCGGGTGTGGTCCAGGTCCAGTGCAGTGGTACTCAAACTTTATAGACTGCGCCCCACTTTCCTTTGTCTTTGGTGCTTAAGCCCCCCTCCCTCACCCACACACGCGCGTACATGAACTTGTAAAAAAGGAGTATGTTATTATCACTAAATATTAACAATTTTAGTGCGCCACAGGTTCAAACAGACACACATGTAAATATATGTAATGTAAATTTTATGTGAGATACTACTTACAATATCCTGGGGAAAAGAATTTTGTCGGTTTATATACAAAATAAAAACAGGCACCAATCAGATACACAGCGCCATCTAGAAGTTTTGATTTGCTATGAGATATGAGCAATAACATTTACGATACTTTATAAACGCAGATATAGAGCTTGTGCAGTTGGGGGGGGGCCGCTGTGGGTCCAAGGACCCTAGTTTCCGCAAAATCGCGCTCCGCACTTTGTAGCGGTGGATGCATTATAAGAGTAACAATCAAATCCCACGGGTTGACGGTGGGACAAACAAGAGAAAGGGCTCTTCTCCTGGCGAACTGTATTTGCAGCAATACGATTGGAGTGTGTACGAAAACGATCATTAGAATAGTCTCTCGTGAAACTCTTTTTCACTTTATGGATATCAGCAGACTTGTCAGAGTTTTTCAAAACTCAATCACACGTGATTTTTTGAAACTTTATTCGATATAATAATTTCTAATCGTACAGAATTTCGTGAAACCCCGTTATTAGAATGTGTTAATTAATGAACTGGCGGTCAGGCTAGTTTTGTTGGTGTATATTTTGACTAATTATAGACAGCGTTCGAATTACACTTTACATCTTGGGGGGAGAAGGACCTGCTAAGATACACACACACACACACATATATATATATATATTTGTTAAGTTAGCACTACATAGAATAGCTATTAACAAATACCACGCATTGCCTTCCTTTACCTTTACGAACACGTAACTACAATTTAATGCAAAGCAAAGACCTCCCACGTTTTGAGTTTTAAATTCTAAAAGAAGCAAATAACTTCAGATTATCAATATTAAATGATGACTTGTTTAAGGAAAATCTTATCGACATATTCTTAGTTTTTCAAAAACAGACAATGAGATATACGTGAAGAAAATAATGAACTTATACCACTATTTAACAATATTGGAATTGAAATATAAAGTATAGTTTTTTACAAAAATATTTAAAATCTTTAAACGTTTCAAGATAGAATGTAAAATAGAGATTGTATATTTCATAAGCAGAAATAGCTTAAAGAAATAGATTAGTTTAGTTTACAAAGGTATCTTCTAGTGGCGAAACTGTAGAACTAAATAATCTGCTATAGGAATTATCAAAGTGGTTTAGGTTTGTACCTCATTTGTATAGCGCCCCCCAGTGGCACAGCAGTATGTCTGCGGACTTACAACACTAGAATCCGAGTTTCGATACCCATGGTGGGCAGAGCACAGATAGCCCATTGTATAGCTTTGTGCTTAATTACAAACAAACATTTGTATAGCTCTTTTCAGAAAAATTAATTGCACAAGGAAGTTTATAAGAAAAAAGATAAACTGTGGGAACAATGCATACTAACATTAGTACATAAATATATCATCAATACCTTGAAATAATTAGCAAACAGAATTAGAAATTATTATTTCTCTGAATATCCTAAGGTCAAGTTATATTAGACACTTTTAACCTATATATAGGAAGTTTAAAGTAGTCAAATCAAAATAATGAGAATCAATTCGTTAGGTATATGAACAATTCGTAAAAACTTTAAAACTTCACAATAGATATTATTATTTTAGTAATTAGAAAAAAATTGAAATTCTGAATTTCATTTATGATAAATGAATTTGAGGCCTCAAAAATTACCCAAAAAATTCAAATACTATTTTACAGCAACGAATCATTGATTGAAAATATTTTAATTAATATATATATATATAATAACTTAGAGAAATCAGACATGAAATTAACTGGAAATTATTTTTATTAAGCAAAATCAAATTATATTTTTAGACTTAAAACAACCAATGAATACCAAATTAATAAATAATTCGAACCTTTAGCACAGTTTACTGATCGATATTCTACTACATCAAATTTTTCTAATACCTAATATATACAATTGAATAGTTTCGTTGTTTATATCAACCATATATTAACAATAATGTAAAAAAGATATAAATATTTTAAATAATATTTTGCATTAGCTTTACTTCCAACTGAGAAATACACAAAGAGCAGTTATAAAATTCAACGAGTGTAGACTTCCCCAAAATAATTTTTCTTCTAGATTGGGGCCAGGCATGGCCAGGTGGTTAGGGCGCTAGACTAGTAATCTGCAGGTCGCGGGTTCGAATCCCGGTCTCACCAAACATGTTC
>NW_013671121.1:38561-44754 GCF_000517525.1 Limulus polyphemus
GATCCCTACTTTCGGTTAAAATTTTAATTTCTTTTTCCTATTTACTTGTTCAGTTTTATATGTCCACGGAATGGACACAACATCTATAAACTTTCAGTATAGCCATATCCCTAGTAGCAATAACTTTTACAATAATTAAAACCATAATCACAAATTTATAAAATTTAAACCTTACTTTGGTCTACAGATAAGTGTATAATGCTGCCAAAGTAGGGATTAAATTTTATAAATTTGTGATTGTAGGTTTAATTCTTGTTTCATTACTTTTTGTAGCAGGATCCCTACTTCATTTTAAAATTTATAATTTTTTAATACTTTTATTTGTTTACTTTTTATGTTATACTTGTATAAAGTATATACTTTACCTTTAGAAACTGCCACATGTCTATCCATCGATATGTAGCACCATCCATTGGGTTGAAAAAATATTTAAGTACGTGCATGATATGTTGACCATTTATATTGTACCTGTATATACATGAATTTTTATTTGAATATCAAAAGTGGATACCCACAGACCAGTAAAGTAAACTGTATAAATATTTTAGTGATAGTCTGAGCTGTCTATGAGTTAGCCCCGCTGACGTGATCAGGTAGGTAGGTAGTAGACGAAAAAGTTGCTGTTTTAGAAATTTTTGAATTATTATATTGGAAGTGTTAGCAACCTTTTTAGCATTTTGTTAGTATATATGAGCATAGTATATTGTAACCAATATATGAATGGTCGTTTCTTTTGCTTAGGAATTTGATAGGGTGGTTTTCGCCACGTGAAATATTTGGAATTCTTGTCGATCACTATTATTAAGTACTACCATACATAAAATAATTATTTTTGTGTATTGCAGAATACAATGTGTCATATAAATAAAAGTACTTATAAATAATAATTCACCAAAGTTTTTTGTTTGACTGTTACAAAAAAAACTTTATCCTATCTAATGTTCTGTTTTCTCATAAATGTAAGAGCACTTCCAGAGCTTCAAGTTTGATGTGTAAGTAGATGTTTTATCTCCTCCATTGATGCAGGGCCAATGTTCATGAATAAGTTTGTAGAGATTGATGTATTATACCTAGTTTTAAAATACAATATTTTATCTACTGGACTATTGACGTTTCTGTAGACAGTTTCTTGTTGAGTACTTCAAATGCTGTTGTTAAGATTTCTAACTTGTTTGATATTAATCATTCACTAGTTGACAAAATCGAACTTTTGTAAAGTTATGCATGCTGATTCCAAGTCTGTTTTCAGTTTACTTCTAGCACATTTAGTTATCTAAATATGACTGGTATTAATTTCAGCACAATTTAGGTAATAATCACATATTAAACTAGTTAACATTACAACTTTTTTCAGTTTTTAGTATAATTCCCATAAATTTTATACACACCATACACTTAGTTTAAGTTATACAGTACACACTCATGAAAAAATAAATCTACAACAACTTAAAAATTTCACGAGTACGATTTTATTTTGTAAATTTTGTCCAGATTGTCACAGTACAACATCCAGCAGTAGTCTGCCAGGATACTTTCATCCAAGAAACCTTGTTAGTGATTTTCCATTGCCTGAATGTCTTGATAGAGGCGCCCCCCCCCCCCCCTCTCACAGCTCGTCACTCAGTGTGTTAAGGTTTGGGGAAAGAAATCTAGATGAGAATGTGAAAAATGTAATTTCAAGGACATGCAACAGCCCATTTTTTTAAATGCATCGAGTAGTTTCTGGACTCCATCTTTGTATGCGGGAGACTTGTGGTTACCCAAGAAATTTCCACAAATCCATTTGAAAGCCTGCTATGCTTTTAGTTCTAAGACATTGAGGCTTTCTTCAAAGCCTTCATCCTGCAGAACCTCCCTGATTTGGGGCCCCACAAAGATCCCCTCCTTCAATTTCATATCACTGATGTTTGGAAATTTCTCAACAAGGTATTGAAACCCTCTAAAATTCATCTTACCCATTGCCATCACAAAATTCTTCAAATAAAGGAACACACTGGACACTACTCGTTTCTGGCTCGTATATGCTTCTTTGATGCCAGCCACGTCTGATGTAATGATCCGTGGTAGCACGGATGTCCAATAGGCATAGGACACAACAGTATTTCGTGAACCCTCCATGCGTGCCCATTAACATACCAAAGACTTTGAGATCACCATAGATATTTCATTGATAGTGCTGTATTGGATTTTTTGATTAATATATTCATGTTATTGTATGTCTCCTTTAAATGAACGGGGTGGGCGATTTAGATGCATGGCTTTAAGTTCCCGTTATACATGGTTATTGTTTGATTCATTGCAAAATATTATTGGCTAAAAAACATAGTTCTCTTAATATTATGGTAATTATAATTAAGGCAATAACCTTTCAAATTTGATCGGTCTCATCATGAAAACTTGACATGCTAGAGGAAAACCAGAAACATATTTGGAATCAATGTCCCAAGAGCTATCCAGCTCATCTATAATTATATCTGATGGAAACGACTTGTTGGCCAGTGAATTATTATATGGGTAACAGAACTTAGACGAACAATCTTGACACTACGTTAGGCCTAAAATGTATGTATTTAATGCATCAGTAAAAATAAATTATGTTCGAAATCACTTAAGTTGAGAAAATGACATCATTTCTTGTTACTGCTGTTCTTCTAAGTCATGTACAGTGTCACTTTGTAAAGAAACTTTGTAGTGACATTTGACTGGCCAGGTGATATATATTTTCAGCATTTGCTCTATGTATTTAGCTTTAAATGATCAGACCTAAATCCTTCTGGTGTTTCTGTGATTATACCAACTGTAAAGCTGATGGAAGTTATATATACAAACAATGTGAAAGTTGCTCTGAGTGTGAAAAGTAGCTTATTTTCTTTTGAAATGTTTTTGAGGTAAAAGTCAGTTTGAAATATGGATCAGATATTCAGTGGTGCTGATGTTAAAGGTTTTTTGATTCTTTATAACGTAAGATATATTATCTCCGTAGCTCTGTGTTAATCATGGAGATCAGATAAGTCACACATGACCAACATACTACACAGAATAATAATAATAACTTGTTATATCAGTTACCAGGAATATCAGTAATAGGCTAACATATCACCGTACAAACTTTTACTTTGAGCTGTATTATGAAATAGCAGAGAAAATACTATTTGTTATGACTTCTAAAAGGAAGATAAGAACATATTTAGTGGGTTTAATAGAATACAAAATAATATTATGATACCATTCTTGTTACCTATTAATTCATCAGAGCTACCTGGTGCTAAGCAACTGAAGTTACATATGGTGATTCTTTGTTAATCAGTTTGCATGAAATTTGCTCTGAAACAATTTTTCTTATGTGTTTATATTGCGAGTAGATGTTATCTTTTATAGAATCGTATTTTTCTGATGTAAAATAAAATGTTTTAAGCATACATTTTAATTAGACTGTTATATGATTTGCAAAAGCTGTTAAGTGTTTTAAAACGATGATTACTCAGTTGTTAAAATTGATGTATAATCAGAGTCAAACTTTCTTTTAAAAGGATACCAACATTAGATAAAATTTAATATTCATAGTTATATAACTGACATCTTGTTTGTAATTTTTTTCCTTCTGTTTTATTTAATAGCCCTGCTCACTCAAGAAAGTCTTCCAGCTCTGTACCATGACTGATTGGGTTCTAATGCTGTTGAAAGTTGATTTTAGTTACTGGTATTTTTAAAGTTCAACTTAGCTTGACTATATATATATTACAAATTTGTTTTATTATTTTTCCTAATTAGAAAAGAAAATTTTGCAATATCACCAAATGCAAGTAGTCTAGTTACAATATTCAACATGCCAACAACAAACAATTCAGGGTTAGTAGTATAAAACAGTGGTTCTCAACTCTTTTTTTGTTTTTAGACCACTTGAATTTTTTTTATCTCAGTGGATTGTAAATGCATCTATATACTATGTTTCTGTAACTATGCAGCTTTTCCACTGACTACATGAAAGGAGCCCATGTACCACAGATTGAGAACCAGTGTTACAAAGATTTTAACTTTCTTTTAAAGCTGGTGATTTTATGTTATTGAAAAGAATTACACTTCAAACTTTTAGTTCTATGTGTAAACTGTTTATTGTTAATTAAACATCAGGCAGCTTTTGTTTTGTTTTTTCACAATACTAAATGATAAGCATAAAGACTACAAAGAAGGAACTAAATTTTGTAAGTTCTAGTCAGAACGAAAGGAAGGGGGGCTGTATAAGGTATTCAAAATGAACCCATTCTATATGTTTTAAATTATAAAATAGTTATTTATTATAATATACCTAACCCAAGTTTTAACACTGTGTAGAGATTGATTTGTTTTATACCTGTTTTATATAATGCTCAGGGTAGAGGTTGGCTCTGTGGTAGATCTCTGGATTTCAGAGCTGGTGAGCTAGGTTCGAATATGTGCAAAACCAAAAAATATTCCTTGCACTTTACATTGTGGGTGCATTATAAGAGTGACAGTTAATCCCTTAACATGGATGGTAGTATACTGCTGACCCTCTTGTCAGTAGTTCAAAGTTATAGACAGTGGCAGATAGCCTTAGAAACTTTAGAAGTGCAGATATAATGTTCAGTTCAAGTTCTATTGTTTCATTATTAAATCATTCTTGAAACAGCCTATATGTAGATTGTTCAGAGTATGATCACAAAAACTTATATTAGCTATAACGGACTGGAAGTGACTTCTATTTTTTATAATCATAGTAACAGTATTTTAAAATTGTTGATAAAATTTCTAATTTGATGGATTATCATTACTGATATTGTAATGTATTTCATTACCTTTATTCATATTTGTATTTTTTAGAAGTACAGTTTTTAAAGGTTTCAATTTGTGGGATTATCATTATTAACACAAGTAATATATTGGTTTACCATTGTTTAAATTTCTGATCTTTTTATTAGTATTGTTGAAATGTCATATTGATAGCCCAGTGTTGCCTGAAACCAAATATTGAGGTTGTTGTAATGGGACTAACATTGTTGAAATGGTGACAAACAATTTATAACACTGCCAAAGTTTATATGTGTAAATGGTTACAACCATTAAATACTTAGTGTACATTTTTCAATTTCTGAAGGAAAAATGTGAAAATAAAAAATATTTATTCTGTAGTTAACTTGAATATTTGCTATGTTTTATTATAAGAGAAATATTGTTTTCTAAATACCTTTATGAATATTAGATATGAGGACTGTTTAGCCATACTAATATATTTATCAGAATAATTCAAAATACCATGCTTCTAATTATAGTATTTTGGCACTTTTGTATAAAGTTAAAATCATAAATATGATGTTGTAACGTCGAAACATGTAGAGTCGTCAACTTTTTGAAGGCCATAGATAGGCCTAAATAAAATGTTGTTAATTGTGTACCAGTTTAACGTTGAATATTATTTATGAATTTTACCATGCTTCTGTTCAGCATTAAGATATTTCTCTTTGAACCTGCATGTAAAGGAATGTGTGACTAAGAAAATGGCTTAGTTTGTGGTGCAAAACTGAAAGTTTCAACATTCTGTTACGCCTCCGTTCGTTAGTTAATTTTCCGTAAATTTCGTTCCGAAGAAACTTTAGCGACACAAGTCCTTTCTTAAATAAAACTGGTTTATTCTTTCTGAATACAACTTTGCAATATATTTAATTTCCACAGTTGTGCTATAACAAACGCTATAATTCACAACGAACGTCTCACGTGCTCAACTCAACAATACTCTGTCCGCAGTTCAATTACACATTACCTCCCCTTCACTTATTGGCCGTCTTATATATACAAGACTACCCCATATCTAGTAGTATCCCGACGCTTCATGAACATTCTAGAAGCGCGTAGCGTGTTACTAGCGTCACGTGACCTCTGCTGTCGTAACACTGCCCCTTCCTTAGTATTGTTCGTCCCGAACAATAGCCACTTCCATTAAATCAATAAACAATAACTTAATTAAATGTACAGAATTTACAAACACAAATTACAATTCAACAAACTTCCCGTAACTTTCTCGGTATAAGCGTTTGCCAGGTCGTCACTTTCCCATCTGCAGTTTCCCATTTCCAGAGAAGAATACCATCTTCAAGCTTCAACTGGTCCCATTGTGCCCAATAGTTCTTTGTCACAGGGCTTAGACTAGACACCTTCTCCCAAGCAGGGCGCAAAACAC
>NW_013671121.1:45722-56276 GCF_000517525.1 Limulus polyphemus
CATATCTAGTAGTCTCCCGACGCTTCATGAACGTTCTAGAAGCGCGTGGCGTGTTACTAGCGTCAAGTGACCTCTTCTGTCGTAACAATTCTTTGTGTGAAATACAAAGTTATTTGAGGTTTTAACCCTAGAATGCCAGTGACCCCACGTTGTCATTTCAGGGTTAAAGAAATGTCAAGTGATACATGTAATTGGGCCAAAAGTAAAATATATCTAAAATTAGATTAATGGCTAATATTAGCTTTGGGGGGGGGGCATTTCAAGGAGGAAAAGCTTCCTCCCTGTTACCCTTGCCCTGTTTCAAATATAACGTTTCTGATGTTATTACATCTTTCATCAACTTGAATGAAGATGACTGTGTTCACTCTTCTTTCCCATTTCTTTTTGTGTTGATTGAAAACTGACTTTCATTGTACAACTAAACTTTTCTGTAATAAATCTAGTAAAAACTATTACATTTAGTACTTTGAGTTTCCCAGTTCATTACTGATAGAAATACTCTTTTAAATTCCAACCATCCTTCCAGTCTTTTAGGATTAGGTTGTAATTTTCTTATGAAAATTACTACACTGTTAATAAATATTTCAACAATCCAATCTGAAACATGTTGCAACTTGAGTGAGAAGACCTTTTAAAATATGGTAATTCTTTTAAGTTTAATTTTATGTACATTAAGCTATTATTTGATTTGGGAACCAACTAGCTACTGTGTTTATGGTCATGGTGTTCTGTTTGTTTGTTGTCTGTCTGCTTATTTAACTTTACCACTTTTCCAAGATACTATAATATTAACATATTTCTAGTTATATTTGTTTTGTAAAACAATGACAGTTACTACTTTTAAAAACAAAACATTTTTTGTTGTAAGTTATGGCTTTATAAGTAAAATATTTAGTTTTATTATTTTACCACAAATTGACCATTAGATCACAGTATTATAATTTTAAGTTGTATTAATAATGGGGTTTAAAAGTTTTAACCTAATAGTCCTAGCCTAATAGTTTGGAGTAATGACTGTGATGTTTTAAAGTGGAAATCATTCCCTTTGATTTTTGTGTTAAGGTTGTGGTATGTGTAGGCAAGCTTCTGTAACAAGGTATTAAAAGTTTACTATCCACATTTGTGCTTGCTAGTGGTGTTATGTTGAATAGTCATAGAATCGTGACAACTACGTTGACGTTTTAGTGTTTTGTGAAATTGAGAAGTCACAGAATCATGACAACTACGTTGACTTTGTAGTGTTGTCACATTGAAACGTCACGAAATCACAACTACGTTGACTTTCTATTGTGGTGTTAAGTTGAAAAGTCACAGAAACATGATACGTTTATCTGCTAATGTAGTATTCACGTTCATAAGTCATGACAATTACCATAGGTGTCGATCCTGGGGGACAAGTCCCCTGCACTTTTAACCCCCTTAAATATATATTATTTTAATTGTTGCAAACCATAAGATGGAATAAAACATCTGTCACGGTTACCGAGTAATGTGAAACCTCCCCCTCAGTAAATTTTTTAAAGGTACTGACGTCATGCGATATTTTTCTTAAATGCCCCTTTCCCCCAACTTTCAGTTGAGATCAGCGCCGTTGACAACTACGTCGACATTCTAGTGTAGTGACACGTTGATAAATCATGAAAGTTATGTTTACTTGCTAACGTTACGTCGGTCACCTGGAAGCCCTTCATAACAAATAACCTTGTCAGTAGATCAAAGTGTTTGTTATAATATGTACATATTTCTTTTGTGTTTAGTTTATACAGCGCTGTTCAATGGAATACCTGTGCTGTGTGCATGCCGAGGTCGAACCCCGAATTTTAGCGTTATAAGTTGCTATAAGAAAAATAAAAGTGTGGCTGTCACCACTACATCTGGTGATTCATACGCCATCGCTGTGTAATAATTAAAAAAACTTGGATTTTAATGTTATGTTTAGGCATGAAAATAAAAAGATATTGTTTCACATTTTGGAACTGACGAATCGGGTTCGAATCCGCGTGATGCTACAAAATATTCCATTAGCGTGCTGACGACTGGCTGTCTTCCCCTATTGTTCACCGAACGTGCTCATTCTTTCAACCGTGGGGGCGTTATAATGTTACCGTCAATCCAACTATTCGTTGGTAAAATACTTGACGGTGGATGGTGTTGACTAGCCGCCTTCTTGCTTGACATGCTTCAGATTATCAGTTGTTTTGGCCACTTCAGTCTAAGATTATCAACACTATTGCCAAGGTATAACGTATTCAGTTTCAACAGTTTTGTAGAGCGTTATGAAACATTTCCTTCACCAACTGAAAAACAAACAAGCATACATTTTATTAGACTGGGTAAAGAATATACATTGTAAAGTTAGACACGGTTAAAATTGATAAGTAAGATGACTGGTGCATTAAAGTGTCCTAATCTAACTCCATTAGCTTCAGATATGTCGCTATGACCATTGAAATCAACCACCTGATCCATTAAGTGTCCTAATCTAGATCCTTTAGCTTCAAATATGTCGGTATAGCCAATGAAATCAACCACCTCTGTGACTTGTATGACCACTGAAATCAACCACCTCTGTGACTTGTATGACCACTGAAATCAACTTCCTTTGTGACTTGTATGGCCACTGAAATCAACCTCCTCTGTGACTTGCATGGCCACTGAAATCAACTTCCTTTGTGACTTGTATGGCCACTGAAATCAATCACCTCTGTGACTTGCATGGCCACTGAAATCAACCACCTCTGTGACTTGTATGGTTATGGAAATCAACCTCCTCTGTGACTTGCATGGCCACTGAAATCAACCACCTCTGCGACTTGCATGGCCACTGAAATCAATCACCTCTGTGACTTGTATGGTTATGGAAATCAATCTCCTCTATGGCTTAGAATTGTAGATATTTGGTATATTGGTTAATGTTGAGGCCATTTTGAAATCCAAGATGGCCACTATAATAGGATTATTTAAGCTTGGCTCCCTCTGAAAATGTATATCATATATATATGTAGCATCCTGTCAATTTTTATGCTTTTATCAGAAGGTGCACAATTCTTTCATATTCTGTCACATAATGAGGGTGTTTTTGTCTCTGACTAACAGCTGTAGTCAGTCCAAAACTCGGGTCTCAAACAAATACATCTGCATTTCTGAAATTATCAATGTATTGCTCACGTTTACGTCCTGAAGCTCTATCTGGGCTGTGGATACCTTTATGCCACTGAACACACACTGCACTTTTAGTTGTGCATTACAAGTGTGGCAGCCAGCTCCATTATTTCAAAACCTCACAAAGCTTTGTAACGGTGGGTGCTGCTGACTTTAATTTAGTCAGTAGTTCGCAATTGTGAGTTTTTATCCTGGCCGTTTAGTATTTTGTCGAATAAGGTGCTGCTCAGTATAAAAATATACCAATCCTTAATTTGTATAATGTTATCAATATTATATTCAACTCACGATAACCATTTAGGGTTCGATTCGAAGCCGGAACGGGTTCGAAATGTTCCTAACCACTGCTCAAAGTCATTGCCTCTCCTTATTTTATTTTATGCTTAGTTTTATTTATATCACCGCAAGCGTCATGCATTAAAGTTCTTTTGTACTTGACATGTGGTAATAGAAGATATGAAAGGTTAGAACTTTAGATGTTTCATTGCACACGAGGAAGTGCATAAACAGAGCATGTGCGAGGATTTACTTCCTGTTTTATTTTAAACACGTGAGCCAAGGCCAGCCCACGTAATAATAACGAATTAACTAATTTATTCAATAAATGTTTGCTAAAGCCACATTTACTTGCAGGACCAGTTTTATAAATAAACTCCGAAACTAATGGAGGCCTAACGTCAAATACGTTTCATCAGAAAATCCAAAAGTTAAGCTTAACTCACTGAGCAACTGAATAGGAGCAATAACTCTCACTTCTTACTCTAATTAACTTTTCTGGTATGAATTGAACTCAGTCACTTAATGATTACTCATTAGTGGCACGGCGGTATGTCTGCAGACTTACAACTCTAGAAACCGGGTTTCGATACCCGTGGTGAGCAGAGCCCATAGAGTTGCTTTGTGCTCAACTTCAAACAAACAATACTCATTAATTTACGTAATCTACTATTTATAATCATACTCTTACTTCTACATACTACACAAAACTTCTAGATTGTAATGTCTTCATCGTTAGTAATGAAATTTCTAGATAACGTGTCATGCGCCCTCTACGAAACAAACATCTTAATTTAAACATTGAAAATATGGCTTACAACATTATGTCAGCTCGCCTGAATTATTTTGTAGATTTCAATATTAACTTCTGATCAAAGTAAGCTACCATACAAATAACAGAACTAAGTAGACGAATGATTTAATAATGTATCCGCCTTTGGATGCACGAATGAATAATCAAAATTAAATACAGAGGATCAATTTAATTCTGTGATGTGAATCAGATTCACAACGTAACATCGACAGTTCCCAATCTTCGTAGACCTAAGCTAGTTAATCCAAGTATAATAAATACTCGGATATAAAGATATCAAACAGTCACTTCGATACTTTCAACAAACTCACAACTGATGTCATTTTAATCAGAGAGAAAAAAAAATACCTTGGTTTTAGTATAAAAAAAACGACTTTTAACACCTAATGAAATTTCCTATTTGCTTTTTTGTTCAATGATTTTACTTCTCTTCCGACTAGCGATGCTATTTGTTCCAACTTTACTTTATTACTGGTGGTATTTTTACCGGCTACCAATGCCACTTTTTCCCACTTATGTATCATTTTTTACCTTTGTCGTTACCGACTAAGGACGCCATTTTTTCCCCACTTTGCTTTATTATTGGTGCTATATTTTTACCGGTGCCCATGATGAAGAATTTATTAAATATATCTTTGTCGAAAATATGTGTGAGAAATTAATACGTTGATTAGGGTTTCGTTTTCACAAGCTAACCGTACATAGCTCTGGCAGCGGTAAATTCCCACTGGTGTGTAAATCCCCTTGAATTGTGTAAGCGGCCGGATGGTAAACATCGGGAAATCGACAGTGATTATTTATGTTTTTAACTGTTGGTATGAGTGGGTTTTCCCCATTTAGATGAATATCACGTGACCATTTCTATCAAAACAAAAAAGATAAGATTATGTTTACAGATGTAATTTGGCAGCTTCAGTCATTTATTTGTCACAAGTGATACTAACTTGTAACTCATAATACTGTGTATTCCAGCCATTATTTCCTGTATAGGACTACTCAGCTAAAGATCAGAACTTGGATAAGGTAGGAGCTTGTCTGTAGCTTAGATTTACTGACAAACATGTATTTCAAAACAGAATACCCATAAACTACTATAGTATTAATACCCCGACCGACTCTCTTCTATCATATTACGCTTAAGTTGTAACGAACGTGTTCGAGACGTTATAAAAAAACAAAAGTTGAGGATATTTGAATAGTTGTAAAATTAACAACGTCTTTCTAAAAATTACAGCCATTTGTGAACTGATGTTTAAGTGTAAGAAATTTGATGGAATTTCATGTTTACTTATTGCGAGTGTTTATATATAATTTGTCCTTCGATGGGTCAGTCATAAGTTAACTGGCTTATAACACTAAAATCCGGAGTTCGATTCCACGCGGTGGACAGAGCATAGATAGTCTATTATGTAGTTTTGCGCTAAAATCAGCTACACATAATTTATGCAAGTTGATGACTCACTACTCTAGTTTTTCCGAAGGCTTATCTAAATAAATATAATAATACTGTCTGTTGTATGTCCATGAACTACTTCTCAGGGTCAAATTTGCGGTTTCACATTTTTTATGAGCGTTTTTTACAATTACATATAAGAAAAGCGATTTTTCATGTCCTAAAATAACCTTTCATTAATCATGAATTTATATAACTTCCGTCCAGGGGACGGGTACTCGAGCTAGTCTACATAAATATAATAGTACTTTTTGTTGTATGTCCATGTAACTACTTCGCAGGGTGTGGATGGATCTTAACTTAAATTGGTACGGAAGTTTATTAGGTCCATGCGGGGGTACATACAAATTTTCAGTTTTGCATTTTGCGGTTTTTATGGGCATTTTTTTACCACTACTTTGCCTCCTGTAGATGGATCATCACCAAATTTGGTATAGAGGTCATTGAGTCCACGAGGAGATAAATACAAATTTTCATTTTTG
This sequence comes from Limulus polyphemus, assembly GCF_000517525.1. Classification (NCBI taxonomy): domain Eukaryota; kingdom Metazoa; phylum Arthropoda; class Merostomata; order Xiphosura; family Limulidae; genus Limulus; species Limulus polyphemus. Next base: position 51,910 of record NW_013671121.1, read on the forward strand.
CATTTTGCGGTATTTACGGGAGTTTTGCGTTTTTTACCACTACTTGGCCCACTGTTGATGGATCTTCACCAAATTTGGCATGAAGATTTGCTGGGTCCAATTGAAGATACATGCTAACTTGCGGTTTCACATTTTGTGTTTTGCAGTTTTATGGTCGTTTTTGCGTTCGTTTACAATTACATATAAGGGAAACGACTTTTTATGTCCTAAGATAACTTTTATTAAACATAAATTTACATAACTTCCGTCCAGAGGATGGGTACTTCAGCTTGTAATTTATAAATAATTTATTGTAGCACCCACTTTAGGTCTAAAGTGCAGTATTTTTGTGGATGAGAAGTAAATAAGTTTTTATTAAACCCACAGCAGTTTGTATAAGATTTTCAGTTTTTTTTTGTTTTTTTTAATTATTGTTGCGTCAGCGAGTCACATGACTAGTGTGACGCCACGTTTCTAGAACTATCCCGTACCTTGGCGAATGCTCTAGTATTTACTAGATATAGGGTAGTCTGGTATATAAAAGAGGGTGACAACGTGACGGGAAAATAATGTAATATGTGTGTAGGTTGTGAGTAATTGATCTGCAGTGAGAAAGTATTGTTGAAGTTAACGCGTTTGTTTTAGCGCGAATGTTGAAATCAAGTGTATCGTGAAGTTATATTCAGAAAGAATAAACCAGTTTTATTAAGTAAGGACTTGTGTCGCTAAAGTTTCGTCGGAACGAAGTTACGGAAAGTTAATTGACAAACGGAGACGTAACATTATTTATTTTTAAAGTGTCTAACAGGAACAACATCGTGGTTAAAGTCCCTAGTTCCCTAAAGCGATGAAACAGACAAGGAACCAGCGACTGGGGAAACGAGCAAGAGCAGGAATTCGTACTGGTCCAAAATAACAACGAAATTTCCAGTTTTGCGAATCCTAATTTTCATTCGTTAAAATTAAAAAAATAAACAAACATGTATTGTATCACTAGTTATATTCAATAACGATTTCCTTCGTGTGTAAGTGGTATACACTTCGCAAAAAAAAAAAAAAAAGTTTCTACGCCACTGGGGACTCCCAGTCAAAGAGATAATAAAAGGCCCGCGGTGTGAAAAAATGAAATTCCGCTACTTAACCCTAAAAACCCGTTAAAATCTACTACCAACTCGCTAACTTTAAGAATTACTGATAATAGTGTTTAAAAAGCCCCATTAGTTGATTAATAATAATAATTACTTTCGTAATGGCAACAAGTTAAATCATAAACCTAATAATATCTCACGGGGTTCAGCCAGCTTTGAAAATTTAGTCTTAAAATGAAATCCATATATTAAGCTAACAATGCAAACATTATAAACAATAATAGCATAATAATGAAAAGTAATAAAGTTAGATATATTAAACATTTTTACCAGTACTGTTTATGAAAGTAATATTAAAGAAAGAACAGATTCTACTTCATTTACAGATCATAAACACTAGTTGTTAGCTTTAAGTATTGTTGTAGATGGTAGTATCAAAACTTTTTCGTATTATTCAATGTTGTCGAAAATTCAGAAGCTGGCGCGAAAATTGCAGAATTTCTACTACGTATGCGCCAGAACTTAGCGTTGAAATAATATTCAATCATATAAAATTCTCTCGAAAATTCGTAAAGTTGCATTTATATCGATGTGAGAGAAAAAAAAAGTTAAAATACAATGGCGGGCCAAAGCAATTTGCAAAAAAAGTACAAAATTATTTATGGATTCGATAAGATTCCTCTAATCATTTGACATAATCAGCCAGATTTTTTCGCCAGCTGATACATACACAGTTGCTTCCCTCAGTGGCACAGCGGCATGTCTACGAACTTACTACGCTAGAAACCAGGTTTTGATACACGTGATGGGCAGAGCACAGATAGGCCATTGTGTAGCTTTATGCCCAACTGCAAACAAAGATACACAATTAATTCGCCAGATGACACAACAGTCCGCTAAATCTGTCGGAAAATCCAGATAAGTTGACAATACTGGCAAGCTTTCTACTAAATGGACGGAGGGGAAGAGTAGAAATAGAAGAGGCAAGAACTTCATAATAAAGAAAGCAACAATACTTAATGTTTTTAATTTATGTGTAATTAGATTAGTCTTAAATACATATATTATGCTAACAATGCAAAACGTTATCTGCAATAAAAGCATATTAATAAATAAATTTTTCTGTAGAAGTTAAATAAGTCTTTACTGCATCTTCCTGACAATACAATATAATCCATATAGAAAATTATGTGTAAAAACAAAATCAAATTTAACAATAAATAAATGTCCCACAAGTTAGGTACAGCTTCTTCATTGGCTAACAAACACTCTAAATAATTCACTGGTCTTACTAGATCACTAACAACACTCATCAATTCTTTGACTAACACTAACTCAGTAATAACAACAATCCCTCTGTTTGAGGTTTCATATTCTCTGACTCCTTTGTTCTTAAAATAGGGGACGCTTCAGTAGGGTGTGTGAGTGTGTTTGAGAAGGGTCACGAAAAACAAATAAATTACTGTATATTAGTATGTCAGTTTGAACCTGTTGTGCACTAAAATTTCTATAATTTTAAGGTAGTGGAATATTACTTTTTTTTTTGCCGATCTCTATATGGCAAAGGGGAGCTACGTTCCACAGAAAAGTGGAAGGGAGCGCTATCTAGCTTGATGCCACGCAATCATCACGTGCTATTCAAATTTCCTTCCTATATAAATTTCTAGAAACATATATATATGTAAAGAATAAAAGACTAGAGCAGCACGTTTTACGTATATTATATTTTTATGTAAATATAATACAGGTCAGAAATATGCAGTAAAATATATTTAATTAACCTATACTGAGTGTTCCCTTTTTCATATTTAGGCTACCAATATGCTCATCAATTTGAGTGACAATTTGTTCTATCACTAGGCCTTCTTCAACTGTAAATATACATGTGAGTATAGTGTGCATAATTGTGAAAATAAAGGCACTGAATCAAGTTTTGAATATTTTGCACATATATATTCATATCTAAATAATAATGCATTGTCAAGAATATGTAATAACCAGGTATATAACTCATAATGAAATATCTATTTATGATTAGTCTCTTCCGAGAATTTATTGACTGTTCGTCGCTAACGCGAAGCTTTAACCAATTACGCATGGGATGTTTATTTATAGTTATGTGATACTAGCCGAATGCCCGTCATATGAAAGTAAATGGCGACGTAATTTTATTCTAAAAATTAAATCTTAATAAATCGTTTATAAACGCGTTTTTTAAAAATTAATCATATTATAGTAACAATATACGTTTAACGAATGTTTACCCTTTTTCTATTATTTCACGAAAACAATATTTTTGTGTCTATGTGGTCATTTCCTGTACGTTGTCGTTGATTAGAAACTTGACTTGTATATAATTTTATGTTAAGTTTAAATCTGTTTCTTGATAAAGCCTTATAGACTCAACCATGCGTAAAACTGGTTCTCGAAGAAATATACCTAAATGGTCAAATGTCTAACCTTGCGATTTATCAATTGTTATGGCATAGGCAAATAATTTGATGGTGAAAGGAAAATGTACAAAGTTATAATTTTTCGTCAAAATTTTTAGAAATCTTGTACTGAATGTGAAAAACATCATTAATAGTGTATTATGGCGCTATCTATTAGATTAAAAAGACATAAGTTGTTTTTGACACACACACAGTCACTGATGTTTATTATGTAATATAATATTGTTACGACAGCGGAAGTCACGTGACGCTAGTAACACGTCATGAACTTCTAGAAGGATCCTGTCCCTTCCTACATGCTCGAGCGTTTACTAGATTTCAGTATTCTTTTATATACGTGAGACGTTCGTTGTGAATTATAGCGTTTGTTATAGCGTGACTATGGAAATTAAGTGTATTGCAAAGTTGTATTCAGAAAGAATAAACCAGTTTTATTTAAGAAAGGACTTGTATCGGTAAAGTTTCTTCGGAAAGAATTTTTACAGTAAATTAACTAACCAACGGAGGCGTAACAATATTATCCCTGATTTAAGCTATTATTATCCGAATATTCAATATCTTGTTTTATATGGCCCGGCATGGCCAGGTGGATAAGGCGCTCGATTCACAATCTGAGGGTCGCGGGTTCGAAACCGCATCCCACCAAACATGCTCGCCCTTTCAAGGCAGTAGGAGTCCAAGCCCTCACTAACATAATCTTATCACCCAAATTTCGTCGCATAACGTCCCAGCAAAAATTACTAAAGTATACCCGATTTATCTATTTCATGAAGATGTCTTATTCAAGCGGCTCAGTGGTAAGTGGAAGATTTCACAAATCCACAAAGCTGATGCGACTTATACAGTT
>NW_013671121.1:56843-58511 GCF_000517525.1 Limulus polyphemus
TTAAAAACATCTGTCAAAATAATGAAGGCGTATTCTTCTTCATATTATATATAGTAGTAGTAGTCTTTAGTTTTTCTGTCTATTTCCTCTACATTTCTACTACCTGGTATGTTTCCAATCACCAAGTCGTATAATGGTTTCTTGATACACATGGCTTCAAGGTCTTCTACTTAATATGGAGTATCCATTTGTATTTTTGCCATGGGAAACTTCCTCACTGTCCCATCACTTAACACACACACACACAGGCATACCTTACCTGTTATCTGATCATCAGATACTAAACTGGTTATCACTACTGCACTACTGCACCCAGTGTCTCGTACGACCTTCACTTTCTTGTCCCCAACATAGCCTTCACATATTGGTATATTATGATTTGGCACCTCTTGATATTTGTCACAAGCTCCCATCACTATTGGCACTGTTGACCCGTTTGCTAACTTGTGCACTGATTAATCATGCTTTCTTGTATTGAATTTGACAAGTAGTTCTGATTCTCTTTCTTCTGGCTGCAGCATCCATAGTGCCAGTCGCCCTTTTCTTGTTTCTTACCAGCACTGTCTTTATAAATAGCTCCAGCGGCTTTATGTTGAGGTTTCTGCTGTTGTTTGCTGGTGATGGACTTGCACTCCTTTGCAATGTGTTTCATTTAATAACAAACATAGCATTTCTTCTCCCTTCTGTCTATTACCCTCCTGTCATCTTTGGTAAACTCCAGCTTATGGTCAGCCATTACTGGTTTCAAATTTATTTGGACATTCTTGGACTTGCCAGTTATACTACCTCCATGGGCTTCCATATACTGTTCTGCCAGCTTGATTATATCGTCAACGTCTTTTGGTGCTCTCTCCTTTAGGAACAGTGACATGTCAATTGAACACGTGGTCATGAATTGTTCACGTACTAATACGTCTGCCAGTCCTTCAAACTATTTTCACACATGGCCATGTCAGTCCATCTGGTGAAATATCGCCGTAGGCGTGCCACAAACTGAAATACAGTTTCTCCAGTGTCGGGTTTGACTCCTTTGAACTTCCTGTGAAAACCTTCTTCAGTCAGTTCATATAGTTTCAGTAAAGCCACTTTTAATTTGTCATAGCCCATGGCATCTTCTGACGTCATGTCTGTATATGTGTGTAGGACTTTTCCTGTGAGAAGTGAGCTGAGACAGACTGTTCAGTCGCCTTTGTCCCAGTTCTGACTTTGGACAAATCTTTCATATCTCTCCAGTAAAACATCCATGTCATCTTTAAATTTATCAAATTTGGGCAGCTTCGATCGGCTGGCCCTGACTCCATTGTCACTCTTGGGTCCTTTACCCTTCAGTTGGATGAGTTTTGCTATTTCAATTTGTGCTCTTATTCTTTCTCTCATTTTCTTCTCTCTCCTTTTCTTTTCTATCTACGCTCTTCTCTCTCCAGTTCTTGTTGTTGTTTGACAAACTCTCGTATTTCACTGTCTTTTAACCCAAGACGTTCTTCTCTTTCAACCCATTTATCAAAATCGCCTGACATGGTTATATAGGGTAATTGTAATCTCTACATTATTTGCGCTACTACTACAGTTGTGCGTATATAGGCCTACTGGCTGTGACTCGCCAATTGTCAAAATAATGAAGGTTAATTCTTCTTAATATTATAAATAGTAGTAGTCTTTAGTAAGTAG
>NW_013671121.1:59392-60206 GCF_000517525.1 Limulus polyphemus
TTTAAAGTTGAAATCTAAAGTGTATATAGTTTTGTTTGTTTGTTTTGAATTTCAAGCAAAGCTACACAAGGGCTATCTGCGCTAGCCGTTCCTAATTTACCAGTTTAAGACTAGAGGGAAGGCAGCTAGTCATCACCACCCACCGCCAACTCTTGGGATACTCTTTTACTAACGAATAGTGGGCTTGACCGTCACATTATAACGTCCCCAAGGCTGAAAGAGCGAGCAGGTTTGGTGGGACGGGGATTCGAACCCGCAGATTGCGAGTCAAGCGCCCTAACCACCTGGCTATGCCGGGCATAGTTTTGTTGCTAGGCGACAGAGACGAACAGAGCATTGCCAAAAGACATCTGGCTTTTATGCATATTAGATAAAGATATTATCCTTTACTTAATGTGTAATTGTATTCTTATTTGTCTGAACATTTAAAGAGCATATTGTAAACATAACGATAAATATGTATAGAAATAAATAAAATAATAGAAAAATAACATTAAATCTCCACTCGATTGGGATTTGAAATCGAAATTTCCATGTGATAGTCAAGCGCTGTAACTATTGTAACTCCCAATCGATTCTTGACAAATAATTCAAATCTCTATCCTAAACTATCATGGTATTGAGGTTTTCCTAATATTATAGTATCTTGATCTTAACATGATGAGTTAATAATAATAAATAAATATTTAAAAAATCCCCACATGACTGGGATTTGAACTTGAAACTTCCGCTTGATACAAACCTCCTGAGCCAATTAGAACGTTACAGACTAAGGAAGTGCTACGATTGCAAAATTGTTTGTTTTTGAATTTCG
>NW_013671121.1:61206-64380 GCF_000517525.1 Limulus polyphemus
TGCATATGTGCAAATGAAAACTGAAAATGACGTCTTATTTTTTCTTAACAGGACTTACACAAAACACAGAGGCTATTAAATTCCCATATAATCGTTGGTCAGTCCTGACCACTCTAGGTCAGCTTCTATGGGGAAAGTCTTCAGCCGTCCAGAGGTAAAATGATCATTTTATAGATATATTTCATAACTGGATTTACAGATTCACAAAGAGAAAAGTTTGTTCGTTTTTATAAGGAGATAGTGATTATAATAAAACCACATTTTCTTCACATTTTTCTTTGTAACTTGGAGTCAATGTAGTTTCGATGTATGGTAGTTTTTTTCTGTATTTACAGACTGAGAAAGAAAAGTTCATTCGTCTTTGTAAGGAGATGGCGGATGATGATTGTCGTCAGTACAGAGAAGGTTATCCGGTAAGTTCATTGTTATATTCTTAAATAATCTGTTAAAATATTACAAGAAATAGAAATCATGAAACACTTTTATAAGTGGATAAAGCACTGTTTGTCCCTGTAGTCCCAGCGTATTGAATTGCCCCCCCCCCCCAGCCCTTCACGGCTCAGTTGAGAACAGTATAGATAGCCCATTGTGTAGCTTTATGCTTAATAACAAACAAACAGAACGTATTGACTTTCAAACAAAGTTGTTGTTTTCTTATAAAATTGCCGGATTGTACTCTATCATAAGAGAAACTTATAAATACGAAACATACAAGATGTCGTTGTTGTTACTAAATTATTGGACAAGGCATTACCAAGTGATTAGCGTGTCTAGATTGTGAATCCGTGCTCCAAACTTTGGAGCCATGGGTGCACTATAAGAGTCTCAGGCAAATCCCCAATTAAAAGTTGGCGGTGTGTACTGTTGACTAGCTGCCTTCCCTCTAGTCTATCAGATAGTTCTTTTGTGGCTTTAAAATAAATTCTGAAATAAATACTCATATACAACTGAATATTGTACAACCAATATAATATTGCTTTCCCCAATTTAAACAAAGTATTCCTAATTAGTTGTCTAGCTTCTCAGTACCCACAACTGAACAAGGAACTTGTTAATTTAAGTTTTAATTTTTCATATTTGGCTCTTGGACTTTTTCATTATTCTGTACTGTTAATTAAAGTTACCAGTGCTACTCTGTAAAGAAAGAAGTTTAAAAAGTACACTTCCAGTCGAACTTAAGACAGAAGCAGTGTTTATCAGGTTTTGTAGGCTGGATTCTTTATAGTAGGTGTCTGTGACTTGTTGGCGATAAATTTCAACAATAAATGGACAGCACCCAATCCACTTGTTTAGAAATAACATATTCAAAACAAGTCGAACGTATGTACAAAAAATTAGTTACACTATTGCTTATTGCTTAGTTGTATCCAGAGCTTTAAATAATTGTCTGTTTTTCGTCAAATTTAACACAGGCGGGTGCAATTACTTCAGAACATCCTTTGCCAAGACAAATTATTTTCCTCTATCTCTGTTATTACAACACAAGCTGTTAATATCACTTTAGAAATTGCCACTGTATGCTCTTTGTGGTTAAACTCACAATTTTGCAGTCTAACGTCACTTTTTTTACTTTCACGAACTTACTGTTGCATCAGCGGAGGTCACGTGACTAGTATCACGCCACGTCCTTCTCGAACATTCACGTCCCTTCCTTAAATCTCGGGATCCTTCTAGATATAGTGTAGACTTGTATATATAAGCCAGTAAGAACTGAGGCGAGGCAATGTAATGAGTAATTGAATGTATGCGGACAGAATATTGTTGAGCACGTGAGAAGTTCGTTGTGAATTATAGCGTTTGTTATAGCGCGACTGTTGAAATTAAGTGTATCGTAAAGTTGTATTCAGAAAGAGTTTTATTTAAGAAAGGACTTTCAGAGAGGTTTGAGGGACTTTGCTGCCACTGTAATAAACCTGGGCACAAGAGAGCTCAATGCTGGAAACTTCAACACAGGGGAGATGATACAGCAGGAAAGGCTGGTATCCAGAAAAGTTGTTGGAACTGTGGAAAGCACGGACATTTGAGGAGCCAGTGTAGGAAGAATATTACCAACAAGTCGGCCTCAAGGAGACCAGTAGTGATTGGTGTTGAGCGACGCCCACCAACCTCCATCATGAAAGTCCCAACAGCTAGATGTAAAATGCCAAGCATACTCCTTCGTGATTTAACACCTTGATGCTCACAAGGGTTTGCTGAGACGCAGAGTCTATGACAAAGTTGCACCTTTGGCCATCCAGCTTTCCTGTCACATAGACACTGTGCCAGAAGCCATATAGAAGTTCTGTGGTGTGACAGGACATTCCGCAAGGTTGTGGGACCAGTGTGGGTAACTATTGAGCTCATGGGCATGAAGAATAGAACACAGTATACTTGCCCGACATTGAAGACCCATGCATATTAGGGTTGGACTACTTACTACCGAGGAAGTTTGTAATTAATTTTGATAAAATGACGTTTGGAAACAACAAAGGCCAAATTCTAATAAGTGTTAAAAGAGAGGTTGAACTAACCAGGTGCCATCAAGCTGAAGTCAAAGTGACTGAAGGAGTTGATGATGGTGAAGTGGAACCAGATATAGATATTAAAGCAGAGCAGGAAAAAGATCAAGATTTTGAAGCCAATAATTGATTTTCTAAAAGCAAATGTTTTGTGCCCTGCTTGGGAGAAGATGTCTAGCTTAAGCCCTGTGACAAAGAACTATTGGGCACAATTGGACCAGTTGAAGCTTGAAGATGGTAATCTTGTCCGGAGATGGGAGACTGTATATGGGAAAGTGACGACCTGGCAAATGGTTATACCGAGAAAGTTACGGGAAGTTGTGCTGCGTCAATCCCATGATACTTTAACAGGAAGACATTTCGGAGTTAAAAAGACATTGAGTCACCTACGACAGAGTTTTTACTGTATAGGTATGAGGAAAGATGTGGAAGAATGGTGCAGGACTTGCAGTACATGTTGTGCTAAAGGGGACCCAAGCATAAGGGACGTGCTCCAATGATATTATATCAAGTTGGCGAACCAATGAAAAGAGTAGCCGTTCACATTGCTGGTCCTTTGCCCCAAACTCGTGCTGGAAACAAGTACATTTGTGTGGTGATGGATTATTTCACCAATTGGCCTGAGGCATATGCAATACCAAATCAAAAAGCTACAACTGTAGCTTCAGCTATTAGT
>NW_013671122.1:0-1234 GCF_000517525.1 Limulus polyphemus
AGGTTGGATGAGTCAGTATCTGATGGTACTTGTGTTGGTCCATTATTCCGTCTATTTTGCAAATATCTCCTGTTCTATCAGCAGAACAACCCCCCCCCCCCAAACCATTACACTGCCTTCCCCATGCTTCATGGTAGGTGCTATGCATTGATGTAAGTATCTTTCACCTTTCTTCTGCCGGATGTATAACCTACACTTTGAACCAAATATTTCAAACTTGGACTCATCCTTTTACAATCATCAACAGTCCAGTTTTTGTACTTTTTAGCAAATTTCAGTCTTTTTACAATATTTGGAAATCGAAGTTAAGGTTTTTTTTAACTGCTACACGACCAAATATTCCATTCTCGTTGAGTCATCTTGATACTGTATATCTGGACACTTTTCTGTCATTTGGTACATGATCGTTTATCTCATGCTTGAGATCAGTGACAGTCTTAACATCAGTATCATTGGATTTAGTTGTTCTGCCTCTTTCTTTCCTATTTTTAAATTTACCTGTCTTATTTTCACGATCTAGGGTATACTTGACAGTGTTTGGGGATCATTTCAAGTCTGCACCAATTTGTCGGAGAGTCCAACCAGCATCACGTAAAGCTTTTATGCGAATTTTCTGCTCTACTGACAATTCTCTACAATTTTTGGTCAATGACATGACAACAAAACTTAATACATCGTGTTAAACACTGTTTTTATCAAGATTTATTTGTGGAGTGCTATTAAATTGATTTTTTCTGGTATATATCAGTACCATATGCTAGCTTCTTTCTATATAGTTAAGACACTGTATGAGGTACTATGACAGTTATTTCAGACCCTATTTTTGACCAGCACGTTCATTCAAGCAGAACCCTTATGACATGCCCTTGGTACAAGTATATGGGAGTTCTAAACAATGATAAGTATTCTCACCCTGGTTCATTCAGTTGTCAACAGGGATCTGTAAAGCATTACCATAGTGTTGAAATTTACGTTCTGTAATGACATGGAAGAATTAGTCACATATAATGGAAAGTATGATAACATATTCTCTTGTCCCAACACTTTTGTACAGTACTGTATACTCTGTTCAATACTTTTGTACAGTACTGTATACTCTGTTCAATACTTTTGTACAGTACTGTATACTCTGTTCAATACTTTTGTACAGTACTGTATACTCTGTTCAACACTTTTGTACAGGTACAAAAGTATTGAACAGAGTATACAGTAAAGTACTGTATACTCTGTTCAA
>NW_013671122.1:2234-6363 GCF_000517525.1 Limulus polyphemus
CAAACATCTTTATATCACTTCAAAATTAGGGACGACTGTATATGTTTATATAGTCACGTATGGTCAGGATACCTATACTCTGTCCAACACAGAAATGGTATGACCACGTGGGCTCAAGAAATAAACAATACCTTTCATGTTCAGTATCAGCTCTGTTTATCCAGGGTGGTTTGTTTGTTTTTAATTATGCACAAAGCTACGCAAGGGCTATCTGTGCTCTGCTCACCACGGGTATCGAAACCCGGTTTCTAGCGTTGTAAGTCCGCAGACATACCGCTGTGCCACTGGGGGGCTCCAGGGTGGTCTGAAATATAACGGATAAACATCAACACGTTACGTGGTTGTTGGTTGCCATGGTTACCACTACACAGCGCCCCCTACTTTGTAAGAAAAGAAATGTAAAGGATTTTTACCCTATCTATTTCCTCGTCATAATAATAAATATATTATAGTCCAGAAATCGGGGCAAATTACGTCCCATGAAAACTTTAAATTCTTATTTTTTGTTTACGATCCATTCGAAAATTAGATTGTATATGTTATTTTGTTCAGAATATACCAATTGAAAAGTATTAAGTTTGTTAAAGTAAAAATCCGTAAATATTACTTAGAGAGAAAGAACGTCAGTCGTGATATTATCCTGGAGTAATAGTATATCACGTGTGAATAGGCTACTTCTCTGAGCAGAAGTCGTAAATGTGTCTATAAAACAGCGTGCTCTTCTAAGAACAGATACGAGTATCTGTCTAAAGTCTTAGCAAGCACTGAGTACCCCACTCAAAATGAAGACGAACCAGTCAACAATATTTTGGTTAAGTAAACCAGTTAGTGACAGAAACAAAAATCAGTTTCGTGTATTTTTCAAATATTATAATGTTGACCGGAGTTGTGAGTATATTTTATAGATCGTAAAAAAGACTTATATTGCTCCAGATAATTTATCTATTTATTTATTACTGTCCAATATGTCGCCTGGTGGCGGCTTTATCTGGAACTCAACCTACGCAGAGTAACGTAATCAGCTAAGAAGTTAGGTTAAAAATGAAAGTACATTTACCACGTGAATGCTGTGTGCGTATGTATATATTGACGTGTGTGTGTGTGTGTGGGTTTACTTTCATATTTTTGTGTCGTTTCGAGAAAAAAAAGAGTTACGGTTTGAGTGGGGTATCAGCTCACTACCAGGAAACACTCTCGTGCATCACACTAGCCTAATTACGCCATGATCTGATTAGCTTGTAGAGAGAGAGATAATATGTATATGAAAGTAACTGAGTAACTTATAATCATCTAACCTTTCAGAAAATGTAAAGAAAATTCACCGACAACTAACTCGAATAATCCTGTCCTTATATTCACCTCCTCTCAGATTGATCCTCTACTTGTCTTTATCAAATTTCAAGTCCTGCGGTCTGATTCACATCGACCAATCAGAGCTGCAGGTAGATACGAGCTTGCGCAGACCGTTATTTCTTCCAGATGTTTATTTACAAAACGGAAGAGTACGACGACGTCCTTCTCGGGATCTAGATCCTTTTCGGGATGTGGGAGGGTCAGGTTTGATATTCCACCTCTTCCTCCCCCCTCCCCTTGTACCGGTGTTTTGTTGCACTGTTACATGTTGAACATGTTATCACTGTTATGATTATAATATCCATATCAAAGACATGTTCAACGTTGATCATTTGCACTGATGTATACTTTGCTTCATTTGTTATGTTAAAGTCTTACATATTACAAATAGTCCCATATAATACAGTGCTGATTCATTCTGTATTATATCTTATATGTATTTACATAAATTAACCCTTTTAATACATAATATATATATATACTACATAGATGAAATATTAGGTTCGTCTGGCAGTAAGTGGTTGATTGCTATTTCTATAATACATATTTAAGGATTAGATGTACTTAGGCTGATTCACATCATGTATGATTTAACGATCCAGTGTGCGTAGTAATTCATTTTTACGCAAGTTTTTCTGGAAATACGTGGACGACTTGTTTAGAAGTCTGTCGTAGAGTTGGAAGTACGTTTCCATAGTTACGTAAGAAGCGGGAATTCCTTGAAAGTGGGACTCTGTATACACTTGTGAGTGTTAAATTCTGTCATTTTTGTAGTTTGGTTTTTTATTTTATTTTATTTGGCGCTACGTTGATTCACGCCGGACAGACAGACATACTCTATTACTGGTGGTATGTACCGTTTGTATATTTTCAGTTTGTTTTTGGGCGATGTGCCTGTATTCTTGACAGACAGACTTCTGATCTGGTAAACTCGTCATCAGATGTTTCTTTGCACTTTCATTAATGTGTTTTTGCCATGTAAATTTCGAGTCATTGGTGAAACCTAGAAATTTTGCTGATGTAGCAGTCTGGAGGAAGGTTCCATTGAGACAGATTTCTGAGATGTTTTTGGGAAGTTTATATAATTTTGCCAGAACGAGTGTTTGTGTTTGTTGGTTTATTAGTGTTTATTCCCTTCTTTTGGCAGTATTCCGCTATTTCGTTCAGAGCAGATTGTAAGATTATTCTATTATCTAGAAAGTTTGATAACCAGCGATGTGGTTCTGTTTGTAACATCCTGGACCTCAGACCAGAGTGCCAGATTATATCGCAAGCCTTCTCTAGATCCAGCAGGCAGATGACTGTATACTCTTTTTTATTAAACCTATCTATTACAGTTTCAGTTAACCTAACTAAATGAGTACGTTGATGAGCTGATTGACTAGAGGGAAGGCAGCTACTCAACAGCACGTATCGCCAACTCATGGGCTACTCTTATCAAACCGAGATTTTTTTAATTCACCTATAGCCCATAGATTGAATATTTTTTTATATTCTTCATTTTCGATGGTAAAGGGACGCGAACCACAGATCCACAGTTCAGGGCACTAACCGGTATAGTTAGTTTGTAGTCTGCCACCAATAATACCTTTACCATAAGTATAGTTAGTTAGTTTGTAGTCTGCCACAATAATACCTTTACCATAAGTATAGTTAGTTAGTTTGTAGTCTGCCACCAATAATACCTTTACCATAACTATAGTTAGTTAGTTTGTAGTCTGCCACCAATAATACCTTTAGTATAGTTAGTTAGTTTGTAGTCTGTCACCAATAATACCTTTACCATAAGTATAGTTAGTTAGTTTGTAGTCTGCCACCAATAATACCTTTACCATAACTATAGTTAGTTTGTTTGTAGTCTGCCACTAATAATACCTTTACCATAACTATAGTTAGTTAGTTTGTAGTCTGCCACCAATAATACCTTTACCATAACTATAGTTAGTTTGTTTGTAGTCTGCCACCAATAATACCTTTACCATAAGTATAGTTAGTTAGTTTGTAGTCTGCCACCAATAATACCTTTACCATAAGTATAGTTAGTTTGTTTGTTTATCAATAAGCACAAAGCTACACAATGGGCTATATTTTCTGTGCCCACGGCGAGTGCCGAAACCCAATTTTTACAGTTATAAGCCCTCAGACTTACTGCTGATAGGGGGGGGAGTGCAATCATAACTTACTGTTACCTTGTTTAAATATAAGTTAAAACCAGTCAGTATTGATCGCGACTATATTTTAAGAATCAAAATTGATAAACAAATTATATTCTAAAGAAACAAAAAATATATATAACAACGATAGACAAATGTAAGCAGGAACCTCTTAAACATGCATCAGTTTCATTTCCGTCTCACCACCAACACGTAGACATGCTTACCCAGAAAGTGTCCCTCTAAAACGTCTAATTATTTATTGTTACTAATTACTTAAAACGAGGTTTACTCACGTGAGAAAACGCAATCCTTGTATGACTGAGTATTATTATTATACAGTGCCATTCGACACTCTTGTTACAGTCAAACTTTGGTTGCACTTTATAAAAGGAATGGCAGGACTTTTTTACTGTTACTTGGATCATCGCTAATCTTGGTCAAAACAGAAACTGTTCATAGCACTAAAACTTCGCTTTTCTGTGTGCAGATTTTTTTAATTGTTTGCTTGTTCAGAATTTTAGCGCTAAAGCCACACGAGGACTATATAACATATACTGTCGTCCCTAATTTTGAAGTGGTATAAAGATGTTTGTTTGTCCTTGAACAGAGTATACAGTACT
>NW_013671122.1:7321-12100 GCF_000517525.1 Limulus polyphemus
TATACTGAATTTACTCCCTGCGGCTTGACCTTAGTGCTAGCTAGTATAGAAACTTGAGGATGTTGTATTTCACTTTAAAATTTAACAGTTAAGAAACGAAAACTTGTTTCGAAAAAATACGTGCAAAACCCACCCTCTTTGAGAGTTTCCGGATTGAACTTACTTTTAATATATTCAACGAATTGTAGTGTAAAGACACCCTTTGGCTCCTGAGGGACGTGTTAAAAATATAGCTGAACAAAACTGGTCTTCCGAAGATTTGGGCCGTAAATACACGCTCCGAGCCAACCTAAAAATCCCATGTTCTGATTTATGACTATTATAGCTCATGTAACTACGGTTTTAAATTAGTACAGGCCAGGCTGAATAGGTGTTGTAATTTTTCCCTTATTAACTAGGGTTACTCATTTTTTCATGTTTAATTCTCCAGGTTCGTTTCTCTTGCCACACGGTATTGGTATACTGAAAGTCAACACAAGCTAAACGGAAAATATTTTAATTACGATCATATTAAAGCTTATCAAATGGGATTATTTAGATCTAACAGAGTCGGGGGAAAATTTCGACAAACGCTTAGATTTTTATGGAGCAATAGGACATACGGAGGTTGAGTACGTTATATTCAAACAAGTTTGAAGCCTCACCACTTCGTTACAGTTCATGTCGCCATGTCCGGTCGTGTTCTATCTAACGACTGTGTATAACGAAAATAACCCTGCGACGTAGTTTCCCTTGCAGAAACCTACAAAGGCTTTTTTTTTTTTTGGCGCTAGTCGCCTCTATATGGAAGGCAGCTAATCAACAACACCCGCAAGTTCAGACCACGAGTTTTTATTATTATTTTTTCTTTTTGGTGTGTTTTAGGTTTGTTTGATTTGTTTCGAATTTTGCGCAAAGCTGTCGGCGCTAGCCCTCCTAATTTAGCACTGATAGACTAGAGGGAAGGCAACTAGTCAACATCATCTACTGCCAACTCTTGTACTACTCATTTACCAACGAATAGTGGGATTGCCCGTCACATTATATCGCCCCCACTGCTGAAAGGGCAAGCATGTTCAGTGACGGGATTCGAACCCGCGACCCTCAGATTGCCAGGCCTTTTGGTGAGAACAGGACGCGAATGATGGGTCTGCAGATCCACAGTACGGTACTCTAACTATTGGGGCACGCTTAACCCAAGTAGATATTACATAGACAGCTGGACCATGAAACTAATATCCAGGTGAGCTCTGATAGAAGCCTTCGGAACGCTTAGCATGTTTCAACAGACAGATCCCCCCCCCCCCGAGCCAATATAAAACTACCGACATAAACGTCAACACATATCTCATGTATCAGACATAAACACTTCCACGACGAAGGTACGTATAGAAGTCGCCTAGCTACTGAGAAATAATCTCTGAAACCTAATTACGTCTGAAAAACATTAGAACTCAAGGCCAACTTGCACTACTACTAGGAAAACTCAAGTCTAACACATTAAGGCTATAACGAAGCAGGGAAAAACTAGGCTGCATTTCTATTTGAATTTCATATTTTGTGAATTCGTGTTTTTCTTCTAATAACTAATTTATTTTCACGATTATTTCTGGTACAGGCGAGGCCTAGTTGTTAGTGTACCGCGTTGTAAGTCTGAGTGGCCCCAGTTTGTGTCTCATTGCTGCAACATCAAACTCCGCACCGTGGGGTCGTTGTAATTGTGACGGTTTAGTCCCATAATTCGATTCGAGTAGGCGGTGGGTGTTGTTAACTAGTTGCTTTCACTGTAGTCAATAGCTACAAAACTACAGATGTAATTTTCTTTTATAACTACCGAGATGTTTTTTTAGCAGCTCTTATAAAGAGTTCATTGAAGTTCCTATTAATCGCTTAACAACAAACAAGTATGTCGTAACAACGATGAATTTTAGTTACCGCCCTCTAGCGGAAACTATTAAACAAGAGCTCAGCAAAACATAAGAACGTAATTGTATAATTCAATCATTAGTTTTGCCTAGTGCTTCTTTAATGGAGTTGTCGTTCAATGATATAGGTAAGAGCATGGAAATGAGCAAAAACTCTATATCCCGAGCGCTTTCGAAAGGCCCACCTTTCCAAGACCATTCCCAGTTTCCCCCTGAAGAGAAAAGGTCCACTTTTCGAAAGTGCTCGGGTTATAGGGGTTTAATTCATTTCTATCAAGACTTCTTGAACCTACGTGATTTTCTAACATCATTAATATAGGTAAGAGCATATTAATTAAGTTGGATGAGTTGATTTAATCCTCCGAGGTAAAGTAGCGCCATCTTCCTAAAAAATCAAAACAATACTTTATGTAGAAGTATAAATAAAATCCAAACTTCACTGGAATAAGTGCACACCCATAAGTGTGCATACGGGTAACACATTAAACGTATCAGTGTAGATAAACACATTAAAAGTAAAAACATCTCAAGTCAGGTGTGATGTTGTAAGATTGTGAAGTGGTAGACAAAAGATATGCTTCTTGGTTGATATCAGTAGTAGAAGTCTAGTTAGGACTAACATAAAAAGAAAGTCTGCCGAAGTCTAGTTAGGACTAACCTGAAGAAAAAAACGTCTGCCGAAATCTAGTTAGGACTAACGTGAGAAGAACGTCTGCTGAAGTCTAGTTAGGACTAACGTGAAAAGAACGTCTGCCGAATTCTAGTTAGGACTAACGTGAAAAAATGTCTACCGAAATCTAGTTAGGACTAACGTGAAAAAACATCTGCCGAAGTCTAGTTAGGACCAACGTGAGAAGAATGTCTGCTGAGGTCTAGTTAGGACTAACGTGAAAAGAACGTCTGCCGAAGTCTAGTTAGGACTAACCTGAAAAAAACGTCTGTCGAAATCTAGTTAGGACTAACGTGAAAAGAACGTCTGCCGAATTCTAGTTAGGACTAACCTGAAAAAAACGTCTGTCGAAATCTAGTTAGGACTAACGTGAGAAGAACGTCTGCTGAAGTCTAGTTAGCACTAACGTGAAAAGAACGTCTGCCGAAGTCTAGTTAGGACTAGCATGAATTCTTAGTTTTTGTATAACGTTAATATTTACGTCGAGTATTTCTTCTTCTTTCGGAGAAAATTTTTTAAGAGCACGAGGAAACGTTATTAAGTGATGTAAAGTTATATTTATTAAAGGAGGAGATGCTGACAATGGCGCTTAAGTTTGACTTCCATATATCGATGAATTTTGACCTCTGTATAGTTACACACTAAGCAAATGATGACCTTTGACCTCTATATAGTTAAACACCAAGCAGCGCGAGGTTTGGCTCGTACACAGCTGTTGAGCAAAATGAAGACAATATCCAACCAGAACGTATTGAAACAGTGAAAAGAATGCAGAGCGGCCTTGATTTATGAGATCGTTATAAAGGAAAAGCATCTCTGAAGAAAGTTAATGGTCACACCCCCTGTAGTTATCCTCTCAAACTACGCCCGTAGCTTCCAACTTTTAGGCGAAAAATAACACTTGAAACTGGAAGAGATTAGATACTCGGACGTAGTCCCTATGTTATTTTCGAAAAGAGTAATACATACAAAATAAACTACATATGTTTGTTTTAGATTTCAAAGTTGATATTTCTAGTCGTTCGAGATTGGAGAAAAAAAAATTAAATTACTCTCGTTAAGAGCTGGTAACAGTTACTTTTTTTATTTAATATTTTAATAATATACACATTTTTCTCGAACTGAAACTGTTTTGTTGTTGTTATTTAAGAAACTTTTAACTCTTCGCTAAGGACAACCTTCTCATTTTTACATCTTCTCTGCATATTTGTTTTTTATTATTATTTTTCTAGCCTATTTGTTCAATCGCATGTTTTTCTAATATCGATATAAATATAATAGTACTGTCTGTTATATGTCCATGTAACTGTTTCGCAGGGTTTTATGGGTGTTTTTGCGTTTTTTACCACTACTTCGCCCCCTGTTGATGGATCTTCACCAAATTTGGCATGGAGGTTTGTTGGGTTTTCATAGGCGTTTGTTACAATTACATACAAGGGAAGCAACCTTTCATTAATCATGAATTTACATAACTTCCGTCCAGAGGCGGTGGGTACTCCAGCTAATATATATATATATATATATATATTTCACTCGTGATACACACGTACATGTCTTACGTAACAAAATTCGGAACTTGGACGTCGTCACTTACCTAACACGACATATTATACCTTTTTTTCCCCCGATTATTATACTCTGAAATTAACAAATTTACCAAATCACGCCTAGTGAGAATAAGTTGAACTAAGTACCATTATTTTAACATCTTCCGTCAACCAATAGAAGACTGACCTGTTTATAAAGTGGAAGTCTAAGTGTCTTGATCCAGGAAAACTAACTATTTATCCTAATCTCGCGAACCATCTAAACAAACAAAATAAAAAAGTGGAAAATTAACTAAGAATAACGTTCATGGCAGTATTCTTCTCTGAATACTTTAAACATTTAGCAACACCACGTGGCCGTATTCTTATCTAAATACTTTAAACACTTAGCAACACCACGTAGCCGTATTCTTATCTGAATACTTTAAACACTTAGCAACACCACGTGGCAGTATTCTTATCTGAATACTTTAAACATTTAGCAACACCACGTGGCCGTATTCTTATCTGAATACTTTAAACATTCAGCAACACCACGTGGCCGTATTCTTATCTGAATACTTTAAACATTTAGCAACACCACGTGGCCGTATTCTTATCTGAATACTTTAAACATTCAGCAACACCACGTGGCCGTATTCTTATCTGAATACTTTAA
>NW_013671122.1:12839-13645 GCF_000517525.1 Limulus polyphemus
TTAGCAACACCACGTGGCCGTATTCTTATCTGAGTACTTTAAACATTTAGCAACACCACATGAGAAACGTTATAAGTACCCCACCCCCCGAACCGTTGCTGCTTGACATGGAACTGTTCTTCAACACCATATATATACCTTACAGACACTCTTCAAACCACCGTTAAGAACTTGCTCGGATTTGGTACACGCTTATATTTAGCTGTTACTCTTTAGAAACGAGGACACTTTGGACAAGCCGCTGAAGTAGACCTTTCTCATAAAAAATTAACATTGAAAAAAACCTTTAATTGTGGGTTAATCTGTTTACATGTAACCCATATATCTCAAGTAGAGACAGTGCTTTAAACTGTTTACATGTAACCCATATAACTTAAGTAGAAACAGTGGTTTAAACTGTTTACATGTAACCCATATAACTTAAGTAGAAACAGTGGTTTAAACTGTTTACATGTAACCCATATAACTTAAGTAGAAACAGTGGGTTAATCTGTTTACATGTAACCCATATAACTTAAGTAGAAACAGTGGGTTAATCTGTTTACATGTAACCCATATAACTTAAGTAGAAACAGTGGGTTAATCTCTTTAAATGACAACCCATATCTGAAGCAGCAACATTATAATAACTGTGTACAATAATAGACTTCACCACAGCGTAGACCCATAGATATTTATGGTAATATTACAGTTGAAGTGTTTTATTGTATGGTTAATATTACAGGCGAAGTGTTTTATTGTATGGTTAATATTACAGGCGAAGTGTTTTATTGTATGGTTAATATTACAGGCGAAGTGTTTTATTG
>NW_013671122.1:14476-15994 GCF_000517525.1 Limulus polyphemus
AAATATTACAGGTGAAGTGTTTTATTGCATGGTTAATATTACAGGTGAAGTGTTTTATTGTATAGTAAATATTACAGGTGAAGTGTTTTATTGCATGGTTAATATTACAGGTGAAGTGTTTTATTGTATAGTAAATATTACAGGTGAAGTGTTTTAATGTATGGTTAATATTACAGGCGAAGTGTTTTATTGTATGGTTAATATTACAGGCGAAGTGTTTTATTGTATGGTTAATATTACAGGCGAAGTGTTTTATTGTATGGTTAATATTACAGGTGAAGTGTTTTATTGTATGGTTAATATTACAGGTGAAGTGTTTAATTGTATGGTTAATATTACAGTTGAAGTGTTTAATTGTATGGTAAATATTACAGGTGAAGTGTTTAATTGTATGGTTAATATTACAGGTGAAGTGTTTAATTGTATGGTTAATATTACAGGTGAACTGTTTAATTGTATGGTTAATATTACAGGTGAACTGTTTTATTGTATGGTAAATATTACAGGTGAACTGTTTTATTGTATGGTTAATATTACAGGTGAAGTGTTTTATTGTATGGTTAATATTACAGGTGAACTGTTTTATTGTATGGTAAATATTACAGGTGAACTGTTTTATTGTATGGTTAATATTACAGGTGAAGTGTTTTATTGTATGGTTAATATTACAGGTGAAGTGTTTTATTGTATGGTAAATATTACAGGTGAAGTGTTTTATTTTTAGGTAAAAGAAGTTTGTAAAACACGTGCCATGAGCAAAAACATAATCGACACACATCTATATTTCCAGAACAGTAGCTCCACCTAGTGTAAAAGTTGCGTACTGCTAGTAGGATTATTCCAGATCTTGTAAAATTCCACTATAATTTGAGAGTAGTTTGTTTGTTTGTGTGTTTGTTTGTCTGTCCTCGAACTTCTCCTAGCCCTCTGCATTTGGACCTGTCAAACATGGCTTCATCAACTAGGAATTTTTTGGGATGTGTCAAGAAGTTATTTTTATTTTAAAATGTGTAGATTTCGTAGCTCCAGTGCTGGCTAAATATACATCAGTCAGTGGGGATGGCCGCTAGGGGTACTGATGGGATTTCTCCAGTTGTTTCCTCTTTCATTACATGTGGTATACATACTGTGTATGTACTTTAAGTCACTACTGGTATATTTAGAACAAAAATATAAACACTATTTATACTCATAACTGATGAAACATTACTTCTACGATTGAATTTCGTTTTCAGATCCCATCAATCATTTGAAGGATTTCTTTTTCACACATTGTTTATACATACTTTCAAGATAGACACACTTATATTAAGAGATATCGCCCGGCATGGCCAGGTGGATAAGGCGCTCGACTCACAATCTGAGGGTCGCGGGTTCGAATCCGCATCCCACCAAACATGCTCGCCCTTTCAGCCGTGGGGGCGTTATAAGTGACGGTCAATCCCACTATTCGTTGGTAAAAGAGTAAGCCCAAGAGTTGGCGGTGGGTGGTGATGACTAGCTGCCTTCCCTCTAGTC
>NW_013671122.1:16631-19146 GCF_000517525.1 Limulus polyphemus
GGTTTATAGCCACTAAAAAGGTAGCCATAGATAAAATGATACCATAACCGTTCTCTATAAAATAAATAAACGCATTAGCGTAGGAAGAGGGGGGGATAACTCCCCCAGTAAAAATGCACCAAAAAAAAAGGTAGCCATAGATAAAATGATACCATAACCGTTCTCTATAAAATAAATAAACGCATTAGCGTAGGAAGAGGGGGGGATAACTCCCCCAGTAAAAATGCACCAAAAAAAAAGGTAGCCATAGATAAAATGATACCATAACCGTTCTCTATAAAATAAATAAACGCATTAGCGTAGGAAGAGGGGGGGGATAACTCCCCCAGTAAAATGCACCAAAATTAAGAAAATTACTTTAAGGAAAAGTAGGAGAATGCAAAGAATTTAATCCAGAACCTAAAAGTTTCCAGGGCCCTAAAGCGAACCCTGGACCCCGTTCGTAATGGGTGCGCACATCGGTCAAATAAAACTTGATCCCTCCCCCACTTTTAATTTGTCTCCTACACCCTCTCTCCGTCCATCTAATTCCCCTGATAAATCCAAAAGTAACGAACATCTTACAAACAAGAGTTGAAATAGTTGTGGTTCTTTTCTTGCTGATGTCTGATTTATTGAAATAATTCTCAACGATTATCAATTTGGATGACGAGGAACCCACTTTGAGACTAATAATGGTTGGAGACGGCTTGAATGGGTAATGAAGAAAAACTTTAATATAAGTTTAACATAACAGCAAATGTACAAGGTTTTGTCATCATCAGATTCTCAATTTGTTGTGGTTCTTCTTTTCTTGCTGATGTACGATTTATTGGAATAATTCCCAACGATTCTCCATTGTGAAGAAGTTGAACTGTGGCTTCAAAGCATTAATGGGATCATCCAGGCCTGTGTAAGGTATTCTACATACATAATACAACAACAATAACAAATCCTAATATAATACCACAAATAAACAACCAGTCTTAATATTTTAGTACTTTTGATTTATTTAGAAATCGTATAGTGCGAGTAGCTCAGTGACCTGAAGTTGACCCTTCCAGACCTGCAAGGCAGATAAATTATTGCGTTAACCCATTTACAAAAATAACTAGCTTACTCAAGTTAATTCGAAGTTAAGCAGTATCACCAAACCAATCGAACAACTAGCCACCGATAAATAACACATTAATTAGTACGATAAATAACTCACTAATAGAACGATAAATAACACACTAATAGAACGATTAATAACACACTAAATAGAACTATAACTAACACACTAAACAGAACGATAAATAACACACTAAATAGAACGATAAATAACACTAATAGAACGATAAATAACACACTAAATAGAACGATAAATAACACTAATAGTACGATAAATAACTCACTAATAGAACGATAAATAACACTCTAAATATAACGATAAATAACACACTAATAGAACGATTAATAACACACTAATAGAACGACTAATAACACACTAAATAGAACTATAAATAACACACTAAATAGAACGATAAATAACACACTAAATAGAACGATAAATAACACACTAAATAGAACGATAAATAACACACAAACTAGAACGATAAATAACACACTAAATATAACGATAAATAACACACTACTAGAACGATAAATAACACACTAACTAGAACGATAAATAACACACTAACTAGAACGATAAATAACACACTAAATATAACGATAAATAACACACTACTAGAACGATAAATAACACACTAAGTAGAACGATAAACAACACACTAAATATAACGATAAATAACACACTAACTAGAAACGATAAATAACACACTAACTAGAAAGATAAATAACACACTAAATATAACGATAAATAACACACTACTAGAACGATAAATAACACACTAAGCAGAACGATAAACAACACACTAAACAGAACTTAACCGCAGAACACGTGTTTGATTTTTTATGGACCGCATTGAGTTCATGACTTCGTTGATTACAGGGTTCCTAAGAACATGAGTCACACATAAAAATGCAAACAAGATGTTTTAAATATTCCAGCCAATCCCTCTAAGTACCGCTGGCAGGGCCGTAGGAAGAAGTAAGGCCAGTCAGGCCGTGACCTGGTCACATTTTCATGTCATGTATAACTACAACTTATGTATTAAAACTTGCTTCTTTTAATTCAATATATATTATGTAGTCAGTATTTGTAGTTAAAATGGCTCACGATTCAACCTCATAGCATTAAATATTCAAAAAGTTTGGGGAGAGCATGCACCCCACCCCCCTTCTCTAGAAATGGCATGCTTTACACACATTGTTTTGCTGTGGCAATGGACTGACCACTTGAAAAATTGCTTTCTACGGCGATGGCTGGGGTCATTGTATTGTCCATACAAAATGAATGACCTAACCCAATTTGTTTAGCCAGTTTAATTATTATGGTCTGTACTCCTTTTACGAAAATTTATTAGAAATGTAACTTGTCACAAGACATTAGTGTTAGGTCTAATACATTTTTAAACACTATGTTGCGTCA
>NW_013671122.1:20146-23877 GCF_000517525.1 Limulus polyphemus
TATTATTATTATTATATTATATTATTATTATTATATATTATATTATTATTATTATTACATATTATATTATTATTATTATTATATATTATTTATTATATATATTTTTTTCACCTTTAGTAATTTCTATTTTCATGCATTTCTTCCACGTAAAATATTTGTCTTTGTTCTGTATGTAATCTCTGTTTTGTAGTGAGTAAGTTTACAGTACAATGATAAAATCTGGGGTTCGATTCCCCGCGGAGGACAGAGCGGATAGTCCAATTTGGCTTTTCTCTAAAACAAACAAACCTTATGCGTCCTCTTATGGAGGAGCATTCAAAGAAAGAGGAAAATAAAGCTAAAATCAACCTCGTTAATCCATTCGATTGGATAACTTTAACTACTATTCGTTTAATATTCAAATCTACTCCTAATAGTTTTTTTTCTTGCTTAGGACCTCGTGTTAGTAACAAGTTTTCAGAAAACATAAGATTCTACACATTAACGAACTATTTAGCTATTCTGTGGTTTAAAATGTTGTGTTAAGGCAGTGTCGTTTTATTCTATCAGTGAGATGTACAGTATGTACTTAAAGGGGTCACTACCATATGCTTAATACGACGCTTACAACTAACTGGATTTGGAAGTAACGGATATATTGCATCATTTGTTTCGTATTAAATATATTTGATACAATCACTTTCAGGTTTCCACCACCCGTTTATAGTAGATACTGGAAAGACGAAATTATCGCAAAGCTTTTATTGAGGGCGATTCGATTTCACGCGATTTTAATGATTTAATGTATTTCTGTTGATTGTTAGATTATCGACTTAGAGTTGTTATCTTTGATACATAAGCTGTTTAGCTGTACATAATGTTTCAGCACTGGCTCTTCGAGTATAAAGGTTTCTTTGGCTTTACGTGTTCGTGTTAGTAAACCTAAAATAGGAGTACTGGGGTTATTGAGAATGAAGAGTTTTGGAAACACCGTATAAGTCTGTTTGTTTATTTGTTTTAAATTTATCGCCAAGCTATTTGAGGGCTATCTGCACTAGCCGTCCCTAATTTAGTAGTGATAGACTAAAAGGAAGGCAGCTAGTCAACACACCCACCGCCAACTCTTAACCAACGAATAGTGAGATTGGTCGTTACGTTATAACGGAGACGGGATTCGAACCCAAAACCCTCTGATTGCTAGTCGAGTGCCCTAGCCCCATATCGTATACGAAACAGTAAAATAACTTAAAACTTAGAATAACAAGTTCTAATAACCTCAACGTAGATGTTATAACTGAGTTTTTTTGAAAGCTACTAAAATTGTTATTAATATCGCGCTGAATTTGGATACTTTTCCTTATAGAGACAACTATAATAACTAATATTAGGTTTCAATACCTTCATGTGGTCCCGAATAATAACGTAATCAGTTTTTTGGAGTCTTTCCAAATTCCTTTGGTTAACTTTAACTCACCAGTATAAGGTTTTAAGTGCTTTCAAATACTAGGCTGTTAAATGTAAACGGCACATTTATTGACTTAGTTCGTGACAAAAAATAAAATAAAAAATACTAGGCTGTTAAAGAAAGGTTTTGCTTCAATTTAAACTCATAACCTCACACGTTTTTCTTCCAGTAATCTTCCTTCAATAACACAGCGGAAAAAATTTGTTAAAACTTAATCTTGACTGCAGTAAGTTCAAAATTATCAATTATTATGATGGCTTTATCTGCATGATACTGTAGTCCTTAGAAAGGAATTTATAAAAAAAAAGTAATAAAAAAATACTGGTTCAACTTAAACACAAAAACAACAACATGACGTCGACAGCAAGAAGGAACTGCTAAAGTTGTACGTGTTTGCTATCTCTCAGACAAAAACTAGAAACAAAACTACTTTCTATTAGTAAATAGGCTGGGCGTAGCCTTGTAGTTAGCGGGCCTGGACTGTGAATATTGGGATTCATGGTTTGCAACCCTTTGGTTCAAAAACGCGATCCGCCCGTTGGGGGTTAGATCTTGATACTGTTTACTAGCAGCTTTTTTTTCTCCAGTCTATCAGTTCAAAATTAGGGACGGCTAGACAGCTAAGCCTCGTGTAGCTTTGCGCTTTCTAAATATTTCATCAGGCTATTTACATTTTATTTTAACAAGCTTGACTTACAACAACTGTTTAGAAAAGACTGAATTAATACCATAAAACAGAAAGGGTTAACAGAGCTTGGTAAATAAACTAGGCCTAGGAGACAACGTTTTTCCTATATTGCTTAAGCCTAGCTATACCTCAGCAACACCCTTAAGCCTAAAGCAACAGATAATTTCAAAGATTTATCAGCTGCGTACGTTTTCTCATTCACCGAAGTTCTGACATCATACGAAGGACTTTCAGAATATTAAAATCAGAGTATCGCTACAGAAACTAAAAACCGTAAGAGGCTGTAAATATTTAGGTTAGTTGAGGAGAGAACTATTTTAGCGAGTGCTGAAAGATGTTAAGCTGTGTTGTGAACTAGTACATTACTTACTACACTAACGACGAAAAAAGTAGTTTTCCTGTATTCATTCCTGTGATTAACTTGGTTTCCGTAGATATCTGGTTAGTGATATTGTTGCTAGTAGTTTAAATCTTGCGAAATAAATGTTCACTAAGATAACTTGGTAGCTAATATAAGCTCATTGTTGCGACTGATTTTGTTAGAAACGTAAGTCGGTTGTTGCGACTGGGTTAACCATGATAACTTGATTACTAACGTAAGTTAACTGTTGCGGAGATGTTGTAAATTAACATAAATTAGTTACTAAAGTTGGTTGTTAAGAATGAGTTGTTAACTTGGATAAATTCGTTACTAAAGTAAGTTGGTTGTTGAGAGTGTGTTGTTAACTAGGATAAATTGGTTACTAAAGTAAGTTGGTTGTTGAGTGTTGTTAACTAGGATAAATTGGTTACTAAAGTAAGTTGGTTGTTGAGTGTTATTAACTAGGATAAATTGGTTACTAATGTAAGTTGGTTGTTGAGTGCTGTTTCTAGGATAAATTGGTTACTAAAGTAAGTTGGTTGTCGAGAGTGTGTTGTTAACTATGATAAATTAGTTACTAAAGTAAGTTGGTTGTTGAGAGTGTGTTCTTAACTAGGATAAATTGGTTACTAATGTAAGTTGGTTGTTGAGTGCTGTTTCTAGGATAAATTGGTTACTAAAGTTAGTTGGTTATTGAGAGTGTGTTGTTAACTAGGATAAATTGGTTATTAAAGTAAGTTGGTTGTTGAGTGTTGTAACTAGGATAAATTGGTTACTAATGTAAGTTGGTTGTTGAGAGTGTGTTGTTTCTAGGATAAATTAGTTACTAATGTAAGTTGGTTGTTGAGAGTGTGTTGTTTCTAGGATAAATTGGTTATTAAAGTTAGTTGGTTATTGAGAGTATGTTGTTAACTAGGATAAATTAGTTACTAAAGTAAGTTGGTTGTTGAGTGTTGATAACTAGGATAAATTAGTTACTAAAGTAAGTTGGTTATTGAGAGTGTGTTGTTAACTAGGATAAATTGGTTATTAAAGTAAGTTGGGTGTTGAGTGTTGATAACTAGGATAAATTAGTTACTAAAGTAAGTTGGTTGTTGAGAGTGTGTTGTTAACTAGTATAAATTGGTTATTAAAGTAAGTTGGTTGTTGAGAGTGTGTTGTTAACTAGGATAAATTGGTTATTAAAGTAAGTTGGTTGTTGAGTGTTGTTAACTAGGATACATTAGTTACTAATGTAA
>NW_013671122.1:24822-28835 GCF_000517525.1 Limulus polyphemus
GTGTTGTTTCTAGGATAAGTTGGTTATTAAAGTAAGTTGGTTGTTGAGTGTTGTTAACTAGGATACATTAGTTACTAATGTAAGTTGGTTGTTGAGAGTGTGTTGTTTCTAGGATAAGTTGGTTATTAAAGTAAGTTGGTTGTTGAGTGTTGTTAACTAGGATACATTAGTTACTAATGTAAGTTGGTTGTTGAGAGTGTGTTGTTTCTAAGATAAATTGGTTACTAAAGTAAGTTGGTTGTTGAGTGTTGTTAACTAGGATAAATTGGTTACTAATGTAAGTTGGTTTTTGAAAGTGTGTTGTTAACTAGGATAAATTGGTTACTAAAGTAAGTTGGTTGTTGAGTGTTGTTAACTAGGATAAATTGGTTACTAATGTAAGTTGGTTGTTGAGAGTGTGTTGTTTCTAAGATAAATTGGTTACTAAAGTAAGTTGGTTGTTGAGTGTTGTTAACTAAGATAAATTGGTTACTAAGGTAAGTTGGTTGTTGAGTGTTGTTAACTAGGATAAATTGGTTACTAAAGTAAGTTGGTTGTTGAGAGTGTATTGTTAACTAGGATACATTAGTTACTAATGTAAGTTGGTTGTTGAGAGTGTGTTGTTAACTAGGATAAATTGGTTACTAAAGTAAGTTGGTTGTTGAGAGTATGTTGTTAACTAGGATAAATTAGTTACTAAAGTAAGTTGGTTGTTGAGTGTTGTAACTAGGATAAATTGGTTACTAAAGTAAGTTGGTTGTTGAGAGTGTGTTGTTAACTAGGATAAATTAGTTACTAAAGTAAGTTGGTTGTTGAGTGTTGTAACTAGGATAAATTGGTTACTAAAGTAAGTTGGTTGTTGAGAGTGTGTTGTTAACTAGGATAAATTGGTTACTATACAGTTGAGTATTGCAAGAAAAGCGACACCTACACGTGTAAGACAGTATTTGTAGTTTTATAAAATCAGAAAATATTAGTCGTGAGTAAATGAATTGTTGTAAATAATTCCAGAAAACATTTATTTCCGTTAAAATGTTTGTTGAAACTTTCGTATATATGATGACTGGTCAGCGAGTATCCTTATATCTCGTTGAGCTATATAAAGGCCACGTGGTTCAAACATAATGGAAAAATAGAGTCTCAGTATATTCCATACCTGTTATTTGTGTCTCTATATGTTTTTGTTTTTGTAATATATATGTAAATAGATGAACTAAACCCCCTGTTGGCAACATTCAGTACCCGTGGCAGTTAAAAGTGTTGTAGACAATCATATCGTGGTTATGATGCAACAGTCGTTTGTTACCATTAGTCAGTTAACGTGTGTGTGTGTCGACCACGCCAAGAACGTTTTGTTAATTAAAGCCATTCAATAAACGACAAGATGCAATATTATTATAATATGTAGATATATGTAAACGTTTTTTTTTTTTTACCTATTCATATTATTACCCACGTAAAAACATCGGTTCGTCAACACCCACAATCTTCACTGCCATGTGTGTGTGTGTGTGTGTGTGCATTGTTTGTTTGTAACCTAGTGACATGATGGACGTTCGGTAGTTGCAACTTACCTTTGTTGCATTGTAACAAAATATTTGATATATATTGTTCAGGCTATATTAATGTTAGAATTTTAGATTTTGTAATAAGCTCTACCCATGGTGGAATGTGACACGAATAAGTTGGTTATTAAAATAACTTTCACATATATCACTTGTTTAATTTTTACTAAAAGCTACTTGACGGCTATCTATGCTAGAAGCCCATAATTTTGAAGTGATATACCGGAAGAAAAGTAGCTAGGTAATCAACACCACCCACCGCCACCTCTTGGGCGACTCTTTTACTAACGAATAGTAGAACTGACCGTCAAGTCATAATGCTCCCACTGCTGAAAGAGCGAGGATATTCGACGAAGGGTTTCGATCTCGCAACCAGCAGATGTACCGATCTTTGAACTATTCTTTTGCCTTAAAATCAGCCGAAAAATATTGGATATTTTAATTCTGGAGCATTAGGTTGTTTCGTATTTAATGGCGTGGTCTACCTTTCAGTCGACTTTGTAAACACTGAAAAGCACTTACATGCGTATTTTGTAAGTTGTAATATGGTTTTGAACTATTTGATAAATATAAAAATAAAATAATTGACGGTTGAGAAAAAAAAAGCTTTGTGTGTGTGTGTTTGTCAGCAAGATTTGTCGAAAATAGCTGAATGAATTTAGACGAAAGTTGGTATACATTTGGACTATGACCCAAGTTAGAAGTAATTTGTTTTTGAAGAGTGAAGATCATGAAAAATTCCCTATCTGACATGGGGACCGATTTTTCACACTATTTTTGCTCTTTAAGTAAGTCAAAAATGATCGGATTTCGTTTAAACTTAGAGGAAATATGTAGAATGTTATTCCTCACTGCCCTGTCGAAAATGGTTCTTATCAATTGATAACGACGGACATACGGACACATTTTCGTATTTTTTGAGAGCCGAAATGATCAACGCTGCATGGCTGAGGTATGCGCTCTATTGAGTGCCCTCTAGTTTTAAATAATTTCACTTTATTAAAAAAAATCTGTCCATAACTACATTTATTTACCCGACTCTATGATTCTTACAGTTTCATAGAGCATGCGTAGTAAATATTATTACCATTAAAGAAGAACAAAGTTTTGGGGGCGCGGGTTGACTCTTTAGTGGTTACAGAGCTGGTGATCTGGGTTCGAATCCGTGCAATGCAACATAATATTCCCTGCACTTTAAGTTCTGCGTGTTTATAAGAGTGACAGTCAATACTTTAGTGCGGATGGCGGATGGTAGGGTGCTGCTGACTGACTGGCTTCTCTCTGGTCAGTAGTTGAAAATAAGTAACTGCCTTGGTAGTTTTTCCATAAATACAAAATACAGCTATAGCAAATTAGTCTGTTTGAACTTTTATAGTACAAATGTAATTACTCAGTCCAATTATTTTCTTTCATCTACCTCTCGCAAGAGATTGCGTCAGAAAAAAAAAAAGTCGTGAAAAGAATGAACAGCTTTTGAATGATTATGGATAAGTTTCATAATATAAAAGACTCTTTCGTTCAGATATTATTGATTAGTTTATTTTTGTGACTGAATATCTTAATAATGTTTAGTTTTCATTATAATAAGAATTAAAAGCTGACGATTGTAGGAAGTTGTGTTCATAAGTCATTGATGTTGAGACTATCGAATCGCGTGCAATACATTGACGTCGAGAATATAGAGATTTCTAGAAGGCGGACAGATAATTAAGTGAAAATCATAAATAGCGTGAGACGAGCGGAAACAGCAGACAAACAATAGCAGAAGAGAGTAAAGTTACGAGCAAGGAAAAGTTCGGCGTAAAGTGATAGGCCTAACGATTAACATAAGCCTAACGTTTAATATGTTAGAGTAAGATTAACAGTAGAAAAGGATACAAGAGGAATAATTTATTCTGTCAAAGCGTGGTGCTAAAGTAATTGAATCAGCTTGGGTACACTTTGACAGAAGGAACAGACAATATTTTGAATAATGAAGACCAAACTATCACGGTAACTCGCGCCACAACTGTAAGTGAATTACACCCAGAATACTAATGCGATTGTATTATAGAATATAGTTCGTTTTGTCAACTGAAATTCTAAAGTAATTAAATAGACCTAAGTG
The DNA here is from genome assembly GCF_000517525.1 of Limulus polyphemus. Classification (NCBI taxonomy): domain Eukaryota; kingdom Metazoa; phylum Arthropoda; class Merostomata; order Xiphosura; family Limulidae; genus Limulus; species Limulus polyphemus. The sequence continues at coordinate 28,474 of NW_013671122.1, forward strand.
GACTTTTGACAAGTAGAAGAGAACTATATATAAATAGTGTTTATGATATGCTCTATATTGTGAACACTTTATTGTACATACATTTATCTTGTTCTGAATATATATTGTTACGTCTCTGGTCGTTAGTTAATCTCCCGTATAATTCCTTTCCGATGAAACTTTAGCGACACAAGTCCTTTCTTAAATAAAACTAGTTTATTCTTTCTGAATACAACTTTGCAATACACTTAATTTCCACAGTCACGCTATAACTTAAACAACGCTATAATTCACAACAAACGACTCACGCGCTCGACCTAACTGTCCGTTTCTATCTCTGTCTGCAGTTTAATTACATTGTTGCCGTCACTTCTTGGCAGTCT
>NW_013671122.1:29043-30560 GCF_000517525.1 Limulus polyphemus
TGACAATCAGTATCCTTAAATCCGTTTTACTTTTGCTTCTAGTTGCTTTGAACCAGACCTATGGCGACGACGCAGTACGTGTTAATAACAACTTGTCTATTTCCACACACATAACTGTGATAATTAATTCTTCATACGTTTTCGTTATAGTCTTTTCAATTGTTGTCAACCTTCGAGACATGTTAGTTACCTAGCAACCTCTTACAACTTGACGAGCTCGTCTAAGCAACAAAAACGACTGTGTGATAACTGTAATTAAACTACAAAGAAATATTTGAGGATAACGAATTTAGAAATTAAGTACAATGACGCAATAATCAGTTATTTCCTTCTTTTTTTTCTCGCGCTTTTCGCATGCTTTGAACCATATTGATAACTAATGAGACGGTTTAATAATTTAATTATAAACACACTGAAGTAATGACTGATAATTTGTAAGTGTGGCGATGTTGTTCATAAAGCTACACAAATAGGCTGTTTGCTCTCTCCTCCGCTAGGAAGCGGGCCCTGGATTTTTCTTTGAGGGGACAGATATGATAACCTTGTAAGCTCCTCACCGGCTCTGACCTGACCTTGAATAACTGACTATTTAACGTAAAGTTAGCACGATAATGATTTTTAGAAGTTAAAACAGAATGTGATTTAATTAACGAGCCAGGTGTGACTGAAATATTAGCGTGTCCGTGCTGTGAATATGAGGATTCTTAGTTAAGTTGTAACAACGCGCTTCACACTTTAATACCGTAAGTGCGTTTTGAAAGAGGGACGATCACATTATTAGATTTAATAAACAGACAGACAGCGTGATAGGCTAGAGAGTAGTAGTCAAAGAGAAAGTTGGGTAGCTTGATAAATTTATTAATGTACGTTTCTGTCTTGTTTTTTCACCGTTATATAGCTCTCCCTATAGAGAAAGTAGCTAATCAACAGTACCCCCCGCCAACTCTTGGGGTACTATAGTTTGTCCGAACAGAGGACTTTGACAGCACACCTTTATAACGCACCCACGGCCTCAAGATGCAGGTCGCCATGTTTATTGGTGGTAACGGGACGCGAACCTATAACCGCAGTTTCGTAGTCTAAAACCCTTGTCAATATCTCTTGCTGGTGCCATTCCATGGTTATTATTATAATTTGGTCTTTCTATATTTTGAGCCTGTAAATATTTCACGGTTAACTTCACATAGCCTACGTTATCGACAAGAAAGCAGCTGGAGATCACATTCTTTCTTGTTTTTTTTATCAGCATCGTCCAAGTTTCAAAGCCGAGGGATTTTATAACTGTCTAACTTAAAACACAGTCTGTTGTGTTTTCGTCAGTAGTTGGCTAAATAAAAAAACAACAACTAAAGCTCTAGGACTTAGCTTCGTTGTGGCATCTGTAGCCTCGTGAACACTGACTGGAGAAGACAAGATTCCATGTTATAAAGATCAAAGAATGAGTATTACTCACACCTCAGAAGTATTGTGGCGTCAGCGAGTCACATGACCACTGTGACGCCACGTTTCTAGAACTA
>NW_013671122.1:31468-42876 GCF_000517525.1 Limulus polyphemus
AGAATAAACCAGTTTTATTAAGTAAAGACTGTGTCGTTAAAATTTCGTCGGAACGAAGTTACGGAAAGTTTATTAACAAACGTAACAGTATCTTAACGTTAGCCACAAACCTTTAGAAGGTGATTTTTAAGCTCTTGTTGTAATATCGTAACGTTGTTAGCCATTTTTACACAGTCTTAAGAGAAACGTGTGTTAGAAGAAAGCATTAAACTAAAGGATAAAAATAACAACGTTTCAGGTTCCCCTAGTGGATAAAACTAAAAGTAATAAAATATACCCTAGAACATAAAGGCACTGAAGCAATCCAAATGTACTAGCTTCCTAGTATTCTGGTCAATATTTCATTCCAAAAGCGTGGTTTGTGTTTTAATTAACCCTTATCATTGTTCAGCATGCCAGGTTTTAATTGCTTTAGCTTCTATTTGTAGTAGTGAGAGCTGACTGGTAACTTTGTCTGTTTCCCAAGAGAAACCAATCTCCTAATGTACGTTATATTGTGATAAACATGTGACAAGTCACGTGTAGTTTATTATTATACAGGATTACTTGAGGCAGGGAGACTCAACAATGATCTGTAGTTCACTGTTTCTGTACTGTAACCGTACGTGAGTAAAGTATTGTTTAAACTCATAATTTTACGTTTATCTACTGCCCAACTTTAATACCGGTATATTTCAAACAATACTGAAGGAATTATATATAACATAAAGAAACATTCTGAAAGTATTTGTTTGTTTGCTGTTAAGCGCAAAACTACAGAATGGGCTATCCGTGTTGTGCCCACCACCGGTATCAAAACCCGGTTTTCAGGGTTGTAAGCCCTCAGCTTTGCCACTGAGCCACTAAAGAAAACAAACAAAATAGCTTCTCCGGCGAGACGTGCTTAATACGGCGAATTTCAGAAGAGGGTGGTGAGAAAAAAAAACCTTTAAAACCTGACTTATATTTCCGCTGTTTACTTTGAAAGATTTTTTTACGGAACGTTCTTTTTTTTTTTACCAAACACCGTGTGTAATAAAAACAGATTCCTTACGAAAGGAGACAACCATTTTTCTCAATTTAAGTGTTTCGAAGTTAGTAATGTATTTACCTTAACTTTCTTCACTTGTGAAATTCCGCCAGCGCCTGCTGAGTAAATAAACATTGAAACGACTTCCAAAACTTGGGTATTCTTCGTACTTATAATACAAACAACGTGTTAGGAGTGACACCTGGTGACTGATATTAGTTTTATCTATATATTTGTCCGTACGTTTATTCTACTTTCTTTTTATGTATTTGTTAATTTCATATGCAGAGCCTGTGCAAGTTGGTGTTGTGATGTTAATTATGATTTGAACAACCTGATTTCAGAGGGCTTACACGTTGTACTTAAATTTAATAGTTGTTATATGTTAATTATGCACCACCGCCATGCCTTACGCGCTTAAGTAGGTTAGAGGACTAGACAGACAGATCGGAAAATTTGCATTAATTAACAGTAAAAGTCACGTGATTTTATGAAAAATTACTGCAAGTACTAACCTTCCAACACATGTGTATTTTGAAAGTTTTGTACAGAAATTAAATCACGAGAAATGAAGCAAACCAGACAGAAGCAACATCTGATTACCCTTGCGGTACACGTACAGAGTAAAATTTTTACAAGCTTGTGAAACAACGCTTTGATACGAACAACTATACTGTGTTTCGTAATAACAGGTAGCTTTTTTTTTCTTTTTTACAAGTGTATCAAACAACGGTTTGATACGAACATACATACTGTCTTTCATTTCATAATAGCAGGTAGAAAAAAAAATGTTACAAGCTTATGAAACAACGCTTTGATACGAACAACTATACTATGTTTCGTAATAACAGGTAGCTTTTTTAATGTTATTACGAAACATAGTATAGTTGTTCGTATCGAACCGTTGTTTCATAAGCTTGTAACATTTTTTTCTACCTGCTATTATGAAATGAAAGACAGTATGTATGTTCGTATCAAATCGTTGTTTGATACTCTTGTAAAAAATAAAAAAGCTACCTGTTATTACGAAACATAATATAGTTGTTCGTATCGAACCGTTGTTTCATAAGCTTGTAACATTTTTTTTCTACCTGCTATTATGAAATGAAAGACAGTATGTATGTTCGTATCAAATCGTTGTTTGATACACTTGTAAAAAAGTAGTAGTTTTGTTTACAAGCTTATGAACATACATATACTGCTTTTCATAATATTAGGTTGTAGAAATGTTTGATACGAATTTCTATACTGTGTTTAGCAATAAAAGGTAGCAAAACTGTTTACAAGTTTATGAAACAATGGCTTTATACGAACCTCTATACCGTGTTTCGTAATAACAGGTACTAAATTAATTAAAACTGCGTTGTTTTTTACTTGAAATGTTTACTGTTTTAGTTAGTTAAGAACAAAGCCACACAATTGGCTATCTGTGCTCTCCCCACCACGGGTATCGAAACCTGGTTTCTAGCGTTGTAAGTCCGCAGACATACTGGTGTGCCACCGGGGGGGCTACTTGAAATGTAACGAGATGACTGCACGTTTTGTATAGGTGATGCCTAAAACTTGAAATTGTGATATAATAAATGCTGCAATAAGATATTGGGTAAACTAACCGTTGTTCGAAATAATGAAAAAATCCGTTACTTTGAGTGATTATGTAAATTAGCTGCTTTAAAGAATTATGACGAGAAGTAATTACGTAAATTGTCCCTCTTTTGTCGAAAACATCGATTTAAATAATATTATCACGTATATGATTTATCTCTTAGGTTTTATGAGTTTGTTCATTATCAGACTGAAAATATTTTATACGTAACATAGCTTGATTGACAGGTTTCAAGAGCGTAATCTTCTTGTACTGATCACGTTAAGAAACCGGCCAACTAAAGCAGAAGAACAAGAGGCCTATACTATATCTCAGGAGAACTCTCTTCAATCACTGTTTACAGGCCTATACTATATCTCGGGAGAACTCTCTTCAATCAGTGTTTACAGGCCTATACTATATCTCGGGAGAACTCTCTTCAATCAGTGTTTACAAGCCTATACTGTATCTGGGGAGAACTCTCTTCAATCAGTGTTTACAGGCCTATACTATATCTCGGGAGAACTCTCTTCAATCAGTGTTTACAGACCTATACTATATCTCAGGAGAACTCTCTTCAATCAGTGTTTACAGACCTATATGAGATACAGTATAGGCCTGTAAACAGTGATTGAAGAGAGTTCTCCTGAGATACAGTATAGGCCTGTAAACAGTGATTGAAGAGAGTTCTCCTGAGATATAGTATAGGCCTGTAAACAGTGATTGAAGAGAGTTCTCCCAGTTATAACTAAGGACATGAAAATGAACATAATAGATACAAGTATTGAAGTTTGATGTAAACACTGATTGAAGAGAGTTCTCCTGAGATATAGTATAGGCCTGTAAACAGTGATTGAAGAGAGTTCTCCCCAGATACAGTATAAGCTTGTAAACAGTGATTGAAGAGAGTTCTCCTGAGATATAGTATAGGCCTGTAAACACTGATTGAAGAGAGTTCTCCTGAGATATAGTATAGGTCTGTAAACACTGATTGAAGAGAGTTCTCCCGAGATATAGTATAGGCCTGTAAACACTGATTGAAGAGAGTTCTCCCAGATACAGTATAAGCCTACTGACATTAAAGTTGCATTAGTTACTGACGTTAAATTTGGATTGGCTACTGACATTAAATTTGGATTGGCTACTGACATTAAAGTTGCATTAGTTACTGACGTTAAATTTGGATTGGTTACTGCCATTTAAGTTGGACTTGTTATTGACAGACAAGTTTGATTGGTTATTGACATTAAATTTGGATTCGCTATTGATATTAAAGTTGGACTTGTTACTGACAGAGAAGTTTGATTGGTTACTGACATTAAATTTGGATTCGCTATTGATATTAAAGTTGGACTTGTTACTGACAGAGAAGTTTGATTATTTGAATGGCTGTTTTCTTTCAAGAACAAACTACAGTATTGTTAGGAGTGGAAAATAAAGCAACATTTATAAATCTATTTCTGGGAACCTCCAACCCAGTTTTCTTATCAATGACCAATCCAAATATTAGTTTACGATGGTGTAACTGTCAGTGATCTTTAAAAGTCCGTAACCTTTACACGCAGTAAGTACTTTCTCGTCACAAACGATGTCAGTTTTCATTTGGTAACCAAAACTATTCTACGAACCACGTACAACTTATAACACAACTTTGTGTTACTGTTTTGACATAATTTGTATTTCAGTTCTTACAACGTAAATCAACAAGGTATTATATGTCCTTCGAGGCTCAGTAGTCTTTGTCTAAACTGGATTTTGGGCTCAATAATCTCAGTCCAAACAGATGATGCTTGCAGTACCATTTTACGGACACGCTTGACATACTGAGAGGAGGACCAAGGAAGGTTTAGCGAACACCTTCTGTAACAACTGTTTAAACACAATGTGCTGTTGGACAATTGGTTTGTAAGAAATAAAATGTGAAGTATATTGAGTTTTATTTATAGCCACACTATCTTCATAACATTATTGATCAAGACACACAGTAGTGTGTCGTGTGGCCAAAAAACAACCTACAGGACACACTGGGTGTTATTAACAGGAGTGATAGTTTAGCAATTTTCCACCTTCAGTAGCTCGGACTGTGGTGATCCAAACTATCACACATTTTCAGTAGATGTGCTCCACTGGACTCTTACTTCACATACCTAATTTAAAGACAATCTATTAAGAAATACACAAGATATAACATATCTAATTTTCAGTGAATTTCTTCCTATTTTTTTCGCACCAAAAGTACGGAAACTTTATTTGATAGAAACACATACTTACCTTTTATGGATTAGCTTCTAATTTGGTACACTGTCAGATCTTTAAAGCCTATAATTAGGAGTCTCATTTGGTGTAAATATAAGCCAGTCATTCAACCAAAACTTATCAACTTTAACGAAAATTTGTGAGCACGCCTACGCAAAATGTTACGTGAGCTATCGGTCTAACATTTTTACTACAGCTTCACTTGAGAGTAAAAGTGAACCTTTTTAGTTTTTTGTCATTCGGATTAACGACGCCTGATTTAGAGCAGCAAAACTATAAGGTAAAAGGTCGTGCAGATACAGTAGTATTGGTTAGGCCAAGTAAACTAGATTACCAGTTTCTAGCTCAAGTTTTCAAAATAATCATACTGGTGGACGGTTATTATTCATTATTCATTGCCAACATTTAAGCACACAATTGCTAAATTTTATGCAATTATCCTAATCAAACAGCATTTAGGGTCACGTGATATTAGCTTAAGCAATAATGATGCTTGTTACGGTTGTACCAATTTCATGGGGGTGATGACAAGAAACTGTTAATCTAAATTCCATGGCGTTACTATAACGGTTTGCTTTGTTTTGAATTTTGCGCAAAACTACACGAGGGCTATCTGCGCTAGCCGTCACTAATTTAGCAGTGAAAGACTAGAGGGAAGGCAGTTAGTCATCACCACCCACTGCCAATTCTTGGGATACTCTTTTACCAACGAATAGTGGGATTGACCGACACATTATAACGTCCCCACAGCTGAAAGGGCTAGCATGTTTGGTGAGACGTGGATTCGAACCAATGACCTTCAGATTACAAGTCAAGTGCCTTACCATCTGGCTATGCCGAGCCTACTATAAAGGAAAATATTAACACTGTTTCAGAGAGGAAAACTACCACCAAATATTTCAAAAAATCTTATTGTTTCTGTAAAGTATAGGTCTGTTCCGAATAATAGGGTAGCGATCCTGTAGCTAATGTTGGTTACTATCGAGTGTCACTTTCTTACTTGCTGTGGTTTGTCGGTGTGTATTGACAGAAAGTCAAGATATCTAATCAAAAACACCTTAGGTGTGAAATAATGTGCGGCCAAAAAATGAATGAAATCAAAATTGGCGGCCAAATTGGTAGCTACATTTATAGCATTGATAATAATTTTACAGCTAATATTCATTTATTAGTTAGCTAGGCCACGTACATTGTTTTACCCACCATCATGGCCCAAGTTGAACAAAAAACTCGGCCTAGTTAACTAATGAATGAATATTAGCTGTAAAATTATTATCAATGCTATAAATGTAGCTACCAATTTGGCCGCCAATTTTGATTTCCTCCACTTAAGTCGCACACTGAATTCTTTTTGGCTGCACTTTTATATATTATTAACATGAAATATGCTGTTAGCACAGCCGGCTTGACGGTCCCTGGTATTAGGCGAAATACCTCGTCGGCACCAGATGTAGTATGTTGAACATATTATTATTATTTGCTTTACCTATAAGTTCATATAAAAGATGTGATCAATAATTCTGAACTAATCATTAACAATTATTAAATCTTTAGAAACGTCATCGTATTAGTTAAAGAAAGTATTTTTTATCCTGTATTTAGGTTTTATTTGAATTTCTACAATATCAGAAAACTTACATACACATAAAAATTTTTGTTTAGTAATAAATACTTATAGATTGATTAATTTCAACTTGTAATTATTATTGGGATCTAAAACTCTTTCGTTCTAAACTCTCCATATCTAGAAAGGTATTAGTGGGATTACGGTCGAAAGCGTAGTTTAAATTGTCACGATTTACGTTTACTTAGTTTTATTTACGAACTTGGGCTGAGAATGTATAGATGATTATCAAAAACCTGTTTATAAGGTTGTTAACTTATGTTTTAGTGTTTTAACAAGGTTTCAATTGATCAAATTGCTTATACATTCACTGCAAAGAACCTTTTTAAAAACCTTAATTATATTCAATCATTACATAGATTCCTCATGAAAAAAAAAAGACTAATTTAACGAATAATAAATAATAAAAAAATAAGTTTTTTGCAGAGTCTTGAACTTAAAATAAACATATAGATTAATTAATCTGTGAATGAAAGACACTGCTATATTACTTTATAGGCGTTGCTCATTTCAGAGATAATCGTGTGATCGATTTGTATTCGTCACAGCAAATTTTTAACAATCGTAATACGTTTTCATTGATCAATAGATGGGTATACTTATTCTTCACATCAGCGTTTTTTTACGTATTTGTTGACTGAAACTTGAACTGTAGAATTGAATCACAAGTTAAAATATAACTGTCTTTTCATTTCACTTCAGATTGCAGAATGACACCCGCTGTTGACTTGAGCGACCTCAAACGGCGTTATTGTGGCAGACTTCAACATTCCCTCTTTTTGTCTCTGTTGACGATATGTTTGTTATATGGCCTCGTTTTCATGGTCGTCACCCAGGTCGTATATAATCGGGTAAGTTAAAGCTCCAGCTTGAAAACATTGGTTCTATTTTTTAAAAAAAAGTTCTTATAGATACAATGATTGCTTATTATTTGTAAAGGTCGTTCATTTTGCTACACAAACAACATTGAATCACGTTTTAGTAACGTGGAAAGTTAAGGCTCAACTTTCTGTAAATCGCCGCGAGAGCGCAATAAAACTCAGTATTTATTAGATAGTTTAGATATTCTGATGAAGAGCTAAACATCTGTGATACGCTGACATTACATTTATTACGTACTCACGTCATATAAACGAGAGGATGACGGGTAATTTTTCAAGAACAGTTACATCGTATTGTTCGACCACATTGTTTCCTTAGTTTTGAGGGCTAATAATCAGATGAGGAACAGGAGAAATATAGAGTCGGGGGGGGGGAGGGTGATTTGGTGGACAATGAGGTGGACATACTGTGAGAAACTGGTTCAGTAAACCCAAGCTAAGATCCTTCCTTCATCTCATTTACTGAGAAAGGTTTACCATTCGAACGAAGGATTTCTGATACACAATCAATCACCATCTCTGTGTATTGTTTGTTTGTAATTAAGCAAAAAGCTACACAATGGGCTATCTGTGCTCTGCCCACCACGGGTATCGAAACCCGGTTTCTAGCGTTGTAAGTCCGCAGACATACCGCTGTGCCACTGGGAGGCATCTCTGTGTAGAACCGTACTGAAGGTTTCATATAGACAGGGTATCACCGTCTCTGTGTTGATCCTTACTGATAGTTTCAAATAAACAGTGGATCACTATCTCTATGTAGAACCGTACTGAAGGTTTCATATAAACAGGGTATCACCGTCTCTGTGTAGATCCTTACTGATGGTTTCATATGGACAGGGTATCACTATCTCTATGTAGAACCGTACTGAAGGTTTCATATAGCCAGGGTATCACCGTCTCTCTGTAGATCCTTACTGATGGTTTCATATGGACACAGGATCGCCGTCTCTGTATAGGTACTTGATACCTGTAGGTTTCAGATAGACTGTAGCTCACTGGTGTTTTGATCACTTATTAATGTAGATTAAATAGTTTCAGATAGACTGTAGCTCACTGGTGTTTTGATGTTTCAGATAGACTGTAGCTCACTGGTGTTTTGATCACTTATTAATGTAGATTAAATAATAATTTGCGAGTGATACAATTTTTTATAAGAATTGTAACAAATAAAACATTCATTGACTGAACAGATCCTATTATATGTCATTATTTTTTGTAACTATTTTTTCTAACGATATCTCTGTTGTTGTTTTTTTTTCAGAACTTTTGGGACGATTCCATTCGTTACCTTACTTTAGTGACCACGCTGGGCGTCCTCTTTGTTATTCTTGTATTCCTACTGCCGATAGAGGGCGTTGCTGAGTATCTTAATTGGCTTTTAGGATTTTTAGTTTGGGCAGCCATGATGGTGACTATTTCTATTTGGAGTTATGTGAGGCCTGTTCAGGTCAGTACTGACAACCTGTTGCTCGTCTACCTAACAATATTTACTATCAATACCATGTTACCCCTGCCAAGACTCTCAGCTCTCATTACCTCACTTGTCACAGCTGTCTCCCAGGTGGCGCTATCAGCAGCCTTAGCGAACTTTGAAACCGACTATCTCGGAAGTCAGGTACGTACATAACACGAGAGTGTTACACGGTTGTTCCCAAGTTTGCTTGTTTTTTATGTTATTTTGCTATTTAAAATATTAAAATAATAATAATAATAGTTCTGTTTACTCTACAACATTTAATATCTACATCTTCAGTGCAAGTTCAAGAGAAAAGTTGACAATGGGTTTAGGCTAGCTTTAATGTCATCTGTGCAAAGTAAAAATGGAAACTTACACATTTTAATTTTTGTACTTACTGCGGGAGAAAACTCATAAAGTTCAAAGGTTAAATCTAGGTCAGTGGTTTCCAGCCTGGGGTCCGCGAAGGTAATACTGGGAGGTTCGTGAGTTATTTTATTTAAATACACGGAAGGACACAGAATAATAACACGTAAAAAGCTGAGACTGTCCTATAACTGTCACAGTTTATCTGACCCTCTAAGTATGTGAGAAAAGCCGAGACTGTCCTATCTATAACTGTCACAGTTTATCTGACCCTCTAAGTATGTGAGAAAAGCCGAGGGGTCAGATAAACTAGTGACAGTTATAGATAGGACAGTTCTAAGTATGTGAGAAAAGCTGAAACTCTCCTATCTATAACTGTCATAGTTTATCTGACTCTCTAAGTATGTGAGAAAAGCCGAGACTGTCCTATCTATAACTGTCATAGTTTATCTGACCCTCTAAGTATGTGAGAAAAGCTGAGACTGTCCTATCTATAACTGTCACAGTTTATCTGACCCTCTAAGTATGTGAGAAAAGCCGACCAGTTCTCGTGGGAAAAAATTCGGAACTTAGTTTCAATAAAGCAACATCAATCAGCTCATTAAAGAAGTATTTTTTTTGATAATGATGTTCTTTTAATTACACCTTCAGTTATATATCTTTTATTTGACAGTGAAAAATAGGAAAACAAATTTGTTAGGTAGATGAAATCTTTCAAAAAAAGATGGGGTCCGTGGGGGAAAAAATAATAATAAAAAATGGCCATTGGAGGTGAAAACGTTGGGAACCACTGACGTGGGTGAAAGACAAATATTTATTAATTTTCAGACATATACTCAAAATGAGAGGCACCAAGGTAACTAACATTTTTTTTCAATTAGTTAATTGTTTTTCTAATTTTTTTTTATAAAACTTTTAAAATGTTAATAGCGTCATATAGAGATTTTCTAAATAGGTGTTTGTAGAGATTTACTAAATAGGTGATTGTAGAGATTTACTAAATAGATGATTGTAGGGATTTTCTAAATAGGTGTTTGTAGAGATTTACTAAATAGGTGATTGTAGAGATTTACTAAATAGGTGATTGTAGGGATTTTCTAAATAGGTGATTGTAGAGATTTTCTAAATAGCTGATTGTAGATATTTACTAAATAGGTGATTGTAGAGATTTACTAAATAGGTGATTGTAGAGATTTACTAAATAGGTGTTTGTAAATATTTTCTAAATAGGTGTTTGTAGAGATTTTCTAAATAGGTGATTGTAGAGATTTTCTAAATAGGTAATTGTAGAGATTTACTAAATAGGTGTTTGTAGAGATTTTCTAAATAGGTGTTTGTAAATATTTTCTAAATAGGTGTTTGTAGAAATTTTCTAAATAGGTGTTTGTAGATATTTTCTAAATAGGGATTTTAGACAGTTTCTAATTAGGGATTTTAGACAGTTTCTAAATAGGTGTTTGTAGATATTTTCTAAATAGGTGTTTGTAGAAATTTTCAAAATAGGTGTTTGTAGAGATTTACTAAATAGGTGTTTGTAGCGATTTTCTCAATAGGTGTTTGTAGAGATTTTCTAAATGGGTGTTTGTAAATATTTTCTAAATAGGTGTTTGTAGAGATATTCTAAAGGTGTATTTTATGATGGTGGTTCCTTTGTAATAAGAATGCGTTTTGTCAAGTGTGTTATTTTAGTAACAACACAAAAAGAAGCAGTTAAGAAGCAGACAATTACAATGTTAATATTCATATAAAACGCAGTTCCAATATACGTATCTTATGATATGGGTACCTGAAATAGCTAGACAGACTGATATGTCTTTCACGTACAACAACTGGATACCCTATAAAATAATTCTATACTGTAGGTACATAAAAAACAGGTACAGCGACCTCTATAGCTCTAACAGAGAATGATTATACACCAGATAGAATCATTGTATATGGTGTAGAATACTTGAACATCAAGTATGACACTTGTATATCATGTAGTATACTTGTACATCATGTAGTATACTTGTACATCATATAGTATACTTGTACACCATGTAGAATACTTGTACATCAAGCAGTATACTTGTACATCATGTAGTATACTTGTACACCATGTAGAATACTTGTACATCAAGCAGTATACTTGTATATCATGTAGTATACTTGTACACCATGTAGAATACTTGTACATCAAGCAGTATACTTGTATATCATGTAGTATACTTGTACACCATGTAGAATAC
>NW_013671122.1:43772-50223 GCF_000517525.1 Limulus polyphemus
TAGTATACTTGTATATCATGTAGTATACTTCTACATCATGTAGTATACTTGTATATCATGTAGTATACTTGTACATCATGTAGAATACTTATACATCATGTAGTATACTTGTACATCATGTAGTATACTTGTACATCATGTAGTATACTTTACATCATGTAGGATACTTGCATAATACTGTATAATATAACATTTTGTATCATGTAAAATACTTGTATATTGTATATGACGAAGTTATTTATATTTTATTGTTGAAGTACTTTAAAACAATACACTAGGGAGTGAAGTTTAGAGTTGGAATTCGCGTAAAAAGTTAAGATTTAAAAGCGTCGATCTAGCTTCTAAATTAACCTTTATTCAGATTTAATTAAGCATCTTTATAGTTTCAACTCTTGATGTTACACTGAAGTGCACTGCATCTTGGGAATTCTAAACGGTCCTCTTTCATTGTTTTCACTAAGCTCCTTGCTCTCCCGTCAGTAATACAGTACATAAACTACTGTCTACTGGTTGATGGTTGTATGTCCAATAGAATATCTATATATGTATGTGTTTGTGCGTAAGCCTCTACAAAATGAAAGTAAAAAGGATATTCGTGGAGTATGCTAATTCAGATATTTCAAAGTTTCACATTTCTATACTCTGAGGCGAATTTTAAAACCAGACTCGAACGAAGTTAATCAGACCTTATAAGTTGTTTCAGGCGAGTTGACTGTGAAAGAAGTATAATAAAAATTCATGTTTTACCGCACGTGTTTCTAAGTTTGAAAATATAGTCTGTGCCATTAATACAGCGAGCTTTTGTTTCGATTTTGTTTCACAGTTTCATTTTTCACATCTAACAAAACCACTTCAACACGAATAATAACTTCAGCCAACAGTATTATGTTATTTTTAACTAACCAATCATAAACAATGTCCAATAAAGAGTATTAAACTCGTGCACATAAAAACAATTTTATTAATAAAATAGACTTATAAATAAGAAATCAAGACACGTGGCAGTGTGCAGTCGAAAAAACAACAACCTACAGGATACACCGTGTGTTCTTAACAGAAGTGATAGTTTAGCGATTTTCCACTTTCTGTAGCTCGGACTGTGTTAATCCAAACTACCATATATTTTCAGTGGATGTTCAACTTTTCAGTACAAATTCACTAAATTTTATGAAATTCTCCTAATTAAAAATCGTTTAGCGTAAAGTTATATTAGCCTAAGCTATTGGCGTAAATGATGATGCTTGATACGGCTGTACCGATTGCATGGGGTGATGACAAAAACTGTTAATCTAAATTCCATGGCGTTACTATAAGCAAAGCACTGTTTTAGAGAGGAAAACTACCACAATATATTTTTAAAGAATCTGGTTGGTTCTGTAAAGTATAGGTCTGATCCGAATAATAGGGTTGCGATCGTAAAGCTAATGTTGGTTACTATCGAGTGTCACTTTCTTACTTGCTATGGTTTGTTGGTGTGTATTGACAAATACTCATGATATCTAATCAAAAACACCTTAGATGTGAAACAAAGGTGCGGCCGAAAAAAAAAGGGGATTCAGTGTGAGACTTACAGTAATGAAATCAAAACTGACGGCCAAATTGGTAGCTACATTTTATAGCATTAATAATAATTGTACAACAAGTATTCATTCATTAGTTAGGTAGGCTGCGTATTTTTGGCCGCACCTTTTTTTCACACATGAGGTGTTTTGGTTAGATGTTTTATACCATTTTTCATTCTTCTTCACATATGCTATATTTATAAGTCCATATTATCGATATAACCTACAGTTCAACATGTCGTCTCGTCTGTTTTTTTACAATATAGTTATGTTTGTATATAGTTAAGCCTAATTCTAAAAATAGAGTTTTGTTAATTTGCATAATTAAGCCTAATTTTATAACAGAGTTTGGTTGGTTTACATAATTAGGCCTAATACTTACAACAGTTTTCTTTGTTTATGTAATGAAGCCTAATACTTACAACAGTTCTGTTTATTTACGTAACTAAGCGTAAATTATGATCAGATTCGTATGCATAGAATTTGTTGACCAGCTAAGTTTTTAAGGGTTCGGATTGGTTGTTGAACGGAAAGATCATACCGTTAGAAGTAACATTACTTTAAAATGTTAAGCCTAATCTGCTATAGACACTTACGAGCACGCACGTTAAATATACGTTTGAGGTGTGTTTAACATTATACGAGTTTGGCTCGTCATCTCACTAACCCAGTTACGTAACGAAATGTTATTCGTCAACGTTAAAGTTAGAAATACACATAAGAAAAAACATGTCGGTATTTGTATTCAGTAACTTGCTGTTTCAAATGCTTTAAACTTAAATTAAATAACTTAATGTTCAATGGCTTAAGCCCAGGTATACACTAACCATTATCAGAAGGAATATGTAATGTTACGTCTCCGTTTGTTAATTGATTTTTCCGTAACTTCGTTCCGACGAAACTTTAACGACACAAGTCCTTACTTAATAAAACTGGTTTATTCTTTCCGAATAGAACTTTACGATACACTTATTTTCAACAATCACGCTAAAGCAAACGCTATATCAACGAATGTCAACTATACTTCTGACTGCAGTTCAATTACTCACTAGGTACACACACATTATTGCGTCACGTTCTCACCCTCTTACATATACCAGCCTACCCTATCTAGTAAATACTAGAGCATTCGCCAAGGTACGGGATAGTTCTAGAAACTAGAGGGCGTGAGAATAGTCACGTGATCTCGATGACGCAACAGTAAGTTTTATGAGAGACGTAACATTTGTATCGAGAGAAGGAGTATTCTGAATGACTATTTTAATTATATCTAAGACCACCTTAACAAAATACTAAGTGTTTTTCTTCGAGTACTAATGATGCCATTTTGACAACATTAAAAACCGGAGATATTTAAAAAATACAAATAAAAAAGAGCACTTTTGTCTGAATTACATATCGACTTAAAAGTGTTTGTTTATTGAATTTCGCAAAAACTACTCGAAGGTTATTTGCGCTAGTTAACCCCAATTTTAAAGAATAGGCTAGATGAAAAGAGGTTATTTAACACTACCCACCGTCAAGTCTCGGGCTAGTCTCGTGGGTTTGATTATCACATTATAACGCTCCCACGACTGAAGAGACAAGCATTTTTGGCGACGTGTTTGGATCCCGCGACCTGCAGATTATGAGTCGAGTGTCTTGATCACTAGTCTTTAATTATGTTTCAATATATCTGTGTTCAATCACTCGATCACAACTAAATATAGCTGGAATGTCTTGTGAAGTTAGATTGTTATAGATACGGTTCAGTATTTAATGTCGCTGTTTTTCTAGTTTCGATATATTTATACTTCATGGTCTTACAATTCTCTAGTAACACGAAACAATTGATATTCGAATAAATCCAGGAGCAAACAGAAAACTGGCAATAGAAATAATCAGTATTCCGACAGAGCGAGACGTAAATATAGTATTGTTACGCCTCCAGTCGTTAGTTAATTTTCCGTAAATTCGTTCCGACGAAACTTTAGCGACACAAGTCCTTTCTTAAATAAAACCGGCTTATTCTTTCTGAATATAACTTTACGATACACTTAATTTCAACAGTCGCTCTATAACAACGCTATGTCTCACGTGGTCAACAATATTTTGTTCACATACATTCAATTACTCATTACCTCTGTTCCCGTCACGTTGTCAACGTCTTCTATATACAAGACTAACACATATCTAGTAGTCTCCCGATAATTCACGAAGGTTCGAGAGAAGGAGTGGCGTGATACTAGTCACGTGACCTCGCTGACGCAACAGTATTAACAACAAGATAATCAAAAATTATTAATCTGAAAAGGGGAATAGGGATTATCAAACAAAGTACAGTCTACAGTACTTATCAATTTTAATGGAGTCAAAATATGGATTTGTAGCTTGAGAAAATCATATAGACACCATTTCTAGCCTAGTTTGTTTACATGTTTTAGAGTCCCTAGTTGTAGGCCTAAAAATATAATCTTTGCATTTTGATTCAACTTGTTTCTGTATTTATTTTTTTTTTCTTGACTATCCGTATTCCCCTTTTTTAAATTAACAATTTTAAATTATCCAATTATTACTCCATAGGTTGCACAAATTATTTTCCAATTAATGTGCATTAATAAAACACCTGTTTTTTGTTGTTTTTTTTTGAATGGCGGAAAGTGAAGGACTTTCTTCAGGGCGAAAAAACGAAGGTGCTTAAATTAATTTTTAAAACCACCCTACAACAGATTTAATACTGCATTCATTACTATTGTCCAGGTTTCAGTAAAATATTCGTAGCCGTTTTTTCTGTAGCGGCTTCTAAAACTATAATCAGTAATAATAAGGCTGGAGACGCTGTTATAAATATACACACTGTTTACTCTAATAAAACGAAGCGTTTCCAACTGGTGTAAAACAAAGCATTTCCGACTAGTATAACAGTGCTTAAATGGCTTTTACATTTCTGCGATGTTTGAATGACTTCGAAGAGCTTATGTTGGTAGCGAAGAAAAACTTTAGAGGGTAGAAATCTCGACTTTCAAGAATCAACTTCAAAATAGCCCTACAACTTTCTCGGAAGTTTATTTAGTAGCTGTGCATAGATTTTGGCACAGTATATCTAGCCGTTTTTTGCTATAGGCTTCGACGGGAAACTTGGTCAGTAGCGATGAAAAAACTGATAAAATCTCTCCTTCTCTTTCAAGAGTCAACATAAAAATAGTCCTATGATCTATGTAGGAGTTTTTTAATAGCTTTGTCTAGGTTTGAATAAAATGTACATAGCTCTTTTTCTGTAGGCTTGGGAAGAAAGAATAATAATAATAATATGAAGAACAATTGGATGAATTTTGAATTTTGTCTAACAATCGGAAAGTTAACTTTTTTGCTATTATCAATATTTTAGCAGCCTTAGTAATTGAGATAGAAGGCTATTGAGTGTTGTTTAAAGAACAGATCTGCTTCTTAAGATGGTTTTTGCCCGTACGTTCTATTAGAATTTCTGTGAAATTTATGGACGAACCCTATTATGAACTACAATCATAGTTCATGATAGAAACCGTCAATATCCGGACAGGACAGGGAATAAACAGAAAACTAACAATAGAACTTGATCGGTATATTACAAAGGAAATAACGAGATTAGATATATAGATATATATATATTTAATTTTCATTTTAAGGCGCTCCTTCTTCTTAAAATTGATTGGTAACAGAAACCAATACTTCTTTAGAAACCCACAAACCCTTAAAATGCTCATCTAGAATTCGTTCCTTAGGCCTAGCTGCAATCTCGAGTTTACAGTCATATGATAAATACTGTCATTAAAACAAGGAAAACGGATTACTATCCAGTCATGACTGCTTGCATTTATTTTCAATTTAAAACCGACTCGTTATCTATACAAATTATACTTCAACATGAAGCAAAGTGGTCGTTTCTGAAGTCTATTGAACAGCTTCTGATCAAAAGTAAGCTAACAACATAGATCAGAACTATAATAAATTGAGTTGGCGAACCATTTTACGATTTTCTTTGTCACACTGTTTAAACCTCATATTAGCTTTCTACAGTAAAATCGAACATTTGAACAGTGGTGCTACCTTGTGGACTCGTATTGTTGTGAAACTGAAATATCGTAATTAAGTTTGCGATATTTTAAAATCGAAAGAATACCGAAAACATCTAGGAGCAACTAAAAATACATTAAAAGAAACTTCACTAGTGAAATAATCAATAACACCTTGTGATGTTTGCTGTCACTACGTGGAGATTTCGTGCACCAACGTTTACTGACTTTATAAAAGTAATATAATGATTATCTCCATAAATACAAACCACTATTGCTGAACTAGTTAGATTATCTTTATAAACACGTGTTCTTTCTTATATCTAATATTGAAACGTTGTAAGACCATTAGCAATGAAATCTTACAGGACTGCTGGTACAGGTTTGTTACAGAACTGGTAGTATTTAAATGTTACAGACTGCTAGTACTGGTTTGTTACAAAACTGGTAGCATTTAAATGTTACAGAATTGTTAGTATTGAAATGTTACATAATTTTTAGTATTGAAATGTTACATAATTGTTAGTATTGAAATGTTACATAATTTTTAGTATTGAAATGTTACAGAATTGTTAGTATTGAAATGTTACAGAACTGTTAGTATTGAAATGTTACATAATTGTTAGTATTGAAATGTTACATAATTGTTAGTATTGAAATGTTACAGAACTGATAGTATTGAAATGTTATAAGACTGATAGTATTGAAATGTTATAATACCTCTAGTAATGAAACGTTATAAGACTGATAGTATTGAAATGTTATAAGACTGATAGTATTGAAATGTTATAAGACTGATAGTATTGAAATGTTATAAGACTGATAGTATTGAAATGTTATAAGGCTGATAGTGTTGAA
>NW_013671122.1:50969-52828 GCF_000517525.1 Limulus polyphemus
AACATAAAACTCTGAAGACTCTAAGCTTACTTGTAGTCATGACAGCCTAACATAAAACTCTGAAGACTCTAAGCTTACGGGTAGTCATGACACCCTAACATAAAACTCTGAAGCCTCTGAGCTTACTGGTAGTCATGACAGCCTAACATAAAACTCTGACGACTCTAAGCTTACTGGTAGTCATGGCATCCTAACATAAAACTCTGAAGACTCTGAGCTTACTGGTAGTCATGACAGCCTAACATAAAACTCTGAAGACTCTAAGCTTACGGGTAGTCATGACACCCTAACATAAAACTCTGAAGCCTCTGAGCTTACTGGTAGTCATAGCAACCTACACCAGTCCTATGGGAGATATTTCGTAGTTACCAGCCAACATTTAGACAAAGATGTTAACGTAAAATTATCGATGCAAGAATAAATTTCACAGTGTCATGTCAGCACATTTCTGAGGCCTAAGAAAATTCTAGTTAGATTGGCTAATTAATTTCGTAATGAAGATTGGAATTGGGCGAAACTATAGTACTAAACATTACAACATTTTCTAGGTGAACATTTAAAATTAGCGAATGCTCCTTAATCAAATTGTTGATAATTAATTAATTTTTTAATTAAATAGCACCTAGTGGTGTAATAACTTATTACTCGCTATTTCTATATGCTTCTCTGTAAAGGTGTCTACCTTCGTCAAATTCAAAAATATTCTGAATAAACTTGTATCATGCCCATTAAACATATGAGAATAAGTCAATAATAGTTTCCTTTTGTGTCAGTTTCAACTCCCAACATCGCCTCCTATATATACACATTGATTAATTTATCAACAAAAATTACTGTCTCTAAACTGAAAGGCGTTTTATATCTAAAGAATGATTAGTTTCGCGAGAGTTAACCAATAAAACATAAATTATTTTAGCAGTAACAGAACGATGGCTTTCATTCCAGATTCTGTCTCTTGTAAATTGAAATTGAGGAACCAAATGAAAAGCTAACACCATTTTACGAGATAAAAGGCTACAGTGAAAAAGAAATGAATAACCTGTGAAGTTTTATTATGTTTCTAATGGAAATGTTAGTTAATAGACCTCGTATGAAAAGTTCTTCATTGATTGTAACTGGGTGAAAGGAGTTTAGTGTACATTTAACACATTCTAATATATGGTCAGAGGTTTTCAACAAACAACTACAAAAGTATTATTGTTTTTAAAACGTTGCTATATTCTGACGATTGATTTACTTAAGATGTGGAATAGAAATGTCCGTGTGTTAGGGCACAAAATAAGTATATCATACAATATATTACTGGTATATCATACAATGTACTATCGTCATATCATACAAGGTACTACAAGATATTACCGGCATATCGTACAAAACACTACCGACATATCAAACAAAACATTACCAGTATATCATACAAAACACTGACGACATATCATAAAAAACACTATCAGCATATCATACAAAACACTACCGGCATATCATACAAAATACTAATGACATATCGTACAAAACGCTAACGACATATTATACAAAACACTAAGGACATATCACACAAAACATTACCAGTATATCATACAAAACACTGACGACATATCATAAAAAACACTATCAGCATATCATACAAAACACTACCGGCATATCATACAAAACACTACCGACATATCAATCAAAACATTACCGGCATATCACAAAAAGCATTATCAACATATTCTAAAAAACGCTACCGGCATATCATACAAAACACTAGCGACATATCATACAAAACACTAGCGACATATCATACAAACACTACCGGCATATCACAAAAGCATTATCAACATATTACTAAAAACGCTACCGGCATATCATACAAACAC
>NW_013671122.1:52861-54950 GCF_000517525.1 Limulus polyphemus
CATCACTAGTCACGTAATTATAAACAACATCACTAGTCACGTAATTATAAACAACATCACTAGTCACGTAATTATAAACAAGATCACTAGACACGTAGTTATAAACAAGATCACTAGTCACGTAGTTATTGATCACTCGACACGTAATTATAAACAATATCACTAGTCACGTAGTTATAAACAAGATCACTAGATACGTAGTTATAGATCACTAGTCACGTAGTTATCGATCACTAGACACGTAGTTATAGATCACTAGTCATGTAGTTATAGATCACTAGTCATGTAGCTATAAACAAGATCATTAGTCACGTAGTTATAGATCACTAGTCACGTAGTTATAAACAAGATCACTAGTCATGTAGTTATAGATCACTAGATACGTAGTTATAAACAAGATCACTAGTTACGTAGTTATAGATCACTAGATACGTAGTTATAAACAAGATCACTAGTTACGTAGTTATAAACAAGATAATAAAAAGCAGTGTTAAAACAACAATGATTTAAGGAGCTTAGTTTACCTGTTGTAGTTATAGATCACTAGTGACGTAGTTATAGATCACTAGTCACGCAACTTAGTTTACCTGTTGTAGTTATAGATCACTAGTTACGTCACTAGCGACATATCCTACAAAACACTAACGACATATCGTACAATAAATTATCGGTACTCCGTATACGGTATAAATAACAGGACTGCTTGTTCAATGAACGTGAAATATACAGTACCTCAAACAATATTCACTCCAAAACGTATTAGGTTTAACCCTAAAGATTAGAAACGTACGTGTACATCAATGTGGTTTTGTACTTATTTTTTCTATCGTACGTTAGATTAAGCCTAACGGTAAACATTACGTTTATTTTTAGAACTTAGGTAGCCTTATATTTATAGATAATAACTCTAGTTTAGAATCTTTAAATGTTTATATAAAGTAAATGTGTTGACAACGAGAAGAGTTTTTGACTGGAAATATTCCGGTTTTAACAAAATCGATTAAACGGTCATCGTAGCAGTGTCAAGTTTTGCTGTTACCAAATGCTTTGATGTTCTTTTACCTTGCCGACAGAAACGTTCTGAGTAATTCAGTATTGATTCTTTTTATTTTACAAAAAAAAAAAAAAAAATAGTTGCGAAAGATGTTCTAGTAAAAAAAAATTGGATAAAAATCTTTTGGATATTTTTATTATTTCTCGGGAAATGTTTACACGGTGCTGATTTTTACTTGTCTATTTCTTACTCTTTACAAACAAAATAAAATAATAATAATAAAAAACAACAGAGGGCGCGGTTATTCAATAAGGAACGATGGGATTCAGATGTGAGAGAAAACAGCTGGTTGAAGCACATTCAGTAAACTAATTACACGTGAAATATCTGTAGTCAGAGGTGTATAATATCTTTAGACTTACTTTTAGTACAAGTTCTCTAATCATTCCTTCTCATGATATTTGTACAAAATAGAGAAACATAAGCACTCCAGAATCAAGTTTATATTTAGAAGGAAAACGTCTCTCTCAGCTAAAGTATTGAATTTTTAAAAATTTTCAATTTACAGTAGAGAATAAACTCTATAATAATATTTCGTGTCCTCTGTCTGTTTAGATCGTGGCAAACTCGGTGTTTCTGTTATGTGCTGTGAAAGTAGGTTACTATCACAGACAAATGAGGGATCGAGCATTAGACCGAACGTTCACCGGAACAAGAGGGGTAATAGAGTCACGTATCAAATTGGAGTATGAAAAAGAACAACAGGTAAACTAAGCTTTTTTATGATATGTCGTCAGTGTTTTGTAGGATATGTTGATAATGCTTTTTGTGATATGCCGGTAGTGTTTTGTAGGATATGTCGCTAGTGTTTTGTATGATATGTCGTTAGTGTTTTGTAGGATATGTCGCTAGTGTTTTGTATGATATGCCGGTAGTGTTTTGTATGATATGTCGTTAGTGTTTTGTAGGATATGTCGCTAGTGTTTTGTATGATATGCCGGTAGTGTTTTGTATGATATGTCGTTAGTGTTTTGTATGATATGTCGCTAGTGTTTGTAGGATATGTCGTTAGTGTTTTGTATGATATGCCGGTAG
>NW_013671122.1:55950-70772 GCF_000517525.1 Limulus polyphemus
CTCAGTAACAATAACATGTCCTTGTCCATCAAGACAAGAGAGCACATATATATATATTGTATGGATAAAAGAAGGATTACATACATATATAAATAAATAAATACACATATATATATATTGTATGGATAAAAGAAGGATTACATACATATATAAATAAATAAATATATTAAGACACAATGGCAAGTTTTATTCTTCTACTATCGTTTTTACTTAATTCACAAAATTTCGGCCAGAATTTCAAAAACCGTCTTCAAATGTTGCTCTATACGGTTGTAGTAAATTATGACCGAAAACTTGAAAATTAAGTGAGCCACAGTATGGTAGAAGAAGCCTCTCTCTTGTCTTGATGGACAAGGACATGTTATTGTTACTGAGAAGAAGCTTACATATATATATATATTGTATGGATAAAAGAAGGATTACATACATATATAAATAAATATAAATAAATACACATATATATATATTGTATGGATAAAAGAAGGATTACATACATATATAAATAAATAAATACTGTATGTAATCCTTCTTTTATCCATACAATATATATATATGTGTATTTATTTATGTATGTAATCCTTTTTTGAGCTTGCAATATATATGAGTGTAATTCTGTTTTTAAACCTATAATATACATGTATATACATACATGTAATCCTTCATTTGAGTTTACATCGAGCCCCCAGTAGCGCAGCGGTATGTCTTCGGAGTTACAACGTTAGCAACCGGGTTTCGATACCCGTGGTGGGCAGAGCACAGATAGCCCATTGTGCAGCTTTGTGCAAAATTAAACAAATAAAGAAACAAGCTCACATCGATATCAAGTGTGTATACAGAGTTGAGTACGTTATATTAAAACAATTTTGAATATGCAAGTCAGTAAGGCACGTGACAACCACAGCCGATACAAAGTTGCGGTAGAACAACATGTATCAGAACTACATTTTGACATCGTTTTGCATTTCGTAGGTAGTGTGATGCCGCCGTAAAGTTATAACCTTTGAGAAAGTTATGTAATAATCCTCATCAACGTAAGATATTCATACTTTCAGATCATGAAGATGTATTCAGGTGGAGCATTTAGAATTTCTAAGACATGATATCCCCTGTACGTTGGGGAGGGTCGAGGAATATGAAACTAGTACCATCGGGAAAAAAATCTGCAACAAGTCATAGCTCAGTCATGGTAAATAAAGTTCGGCGTCTTGGAACAGGTGAGAATATACGAACACAAAGGGTAGTGGCAAAACCGTCCATTGTGCCACGTGTACACAAGTTGCTTCTACGTCATATCCGCTCAATCGTCACATACCTCAAGGGGTTGGAGAATGAAACAGATATTCATGCTATTCCATAGGAAGAAATAGCGGTTAAATCGCCGAACTCAGCGCCCATATATTTCTGTGCTCCACATAGAAAAGATGGTGTATGGAAAGCCAGCAAGGAGGGGAAGTGTGCTTCGGACATGACAGCGTTACGACGGAGCCGTTTACAATGGAAACTGCGCTGTAGAGATATTGTCAAGAAGTATGGCCATCAGATATAACATGACTGGACGTGGAGATATGAACTGTAATGACGTTGTAAGGTTCCAAAATTCTTTAAATATAACGTATTATAACCTCTGTATAATAACCTCTGTATTATAACCTCTGTATAATATGAACAATGCTCTATTTCCTCATGTACTTTTCTTCAAATATTTTTGGCTTGGCACGTTTAAGTACCTCGTTTCTATAATGTACAGTGCGCAGCTGAAGATAATGCTAAAATTTTACTACGTCAAACCATGGGTTTTAGAAGTCTTCTAGCACTTGTATTTGCACACCTTTTCTCGTGATCTCGAAACGCCATCTTGAATACTGTGTCTTATCCTAAAATACCAGATTTCAGGCAACAGTTTTAATTATCAATCTCTCATTTCTGGGAATCTGAATACCAGATTTCAGGCAACAGTTTTAATTATCAATCTCTC
This sequence comes from Limulus polyphemus, assembly GCF_000517525.1. Lineage (NCBI taxonomy): Eukaryota > Metazoa > Arthropoda > Merostomata > Xiphosura > Limulidae > Limulus > Limulus polyphemus. The sequence goes on from NW_013671122.1 coordinate 57,926, forward strand.
ATTTTTGGGAATCTGAATACCAGATTTCAGGCAACAGTTTTAATTATCAATCTCTCATTTCTGGGAATCTGAAAACCAGATTGCCTACTCACATGTTCATAATAATAAAGTGGAAAATTCGAGGTCCACCAGATTGTTTCACGTGTTTATTTTTTGTTCGAATGATTTTTAAAATATTATGTATAAAAGTAACTTTAATTTGTATCTATATTTTAGTTTGCTTTGTCGTTTTTTTTATGTTTTGTTTTTCTTGATGGCTTGATTGTTAGGGCGTTCGACTCGCAATCTGCGGGCCACGGTTTGAATCCCCGTCACCAAATATACACGTCCTCTAAGCCGTGGGAGCGTTATTATGTGACGGTCAATCCCACTTTCATAACAAACAAATTCAACACTTTGGTAATAAACGTTTAAACGATCCTAAGCCTAACTGTAGTTAAGCTAGGGCCATACTCTAGTAATGAGTTTCCATTACACGTCAAAAGCTACTTGTACATTGCGATTTTCCTATTATCATAACATCGTTATAACATTGTTTTATTCAGCCATAGTTTCAGCTAAAGTGATTCTAGGTTTCTAAAGTTTATCAGAATCTGAAAGTTCAAATCCCATTTAATCAAACTTATAGAATATCATGAAATGTGTGAAGCAAAATATCGATGTAATTCACAAATTGGATTCTGAAAATTTTTTTTGTTGTTCTTATTTTTATCTATGGATCATCACGTTAACATTATTTAAAAAAAATCAGCAAAAAAATTCCCCAAACTATACTTCTTTCATCTGAGACTAAACAGTATGCTTCCTGTATTCAATTAATTGTGTTAAGCCTAAATCAATATTACGTTTTGGATATATATATTTATATGTTTTATAACTTCTTTGATCTGAGACTGAACAGTATGCTTCCTGTGTTCAATTAATTGTGTTAATCCTAAATCAATATTACGTTTTGGATATATATATTTATATGTTTTATAACTTCTTTGATCTGAGACTGAACAGTATGCTTCCTGTGTTCAATTAATTGTGTTAAGCCTAAATCAATATTACGTTTTGGATATATATATTTATATGTTTTATAACTTCTTTGATCTGAGACTAAACAGTATGCTTCCTGTGTTCAATTAATTGTGTTAAGCTTAAATCAATATTACGTTTTGGATATATATATTTATATGTTTTATAACTTCTTTGATCTGAGACTGAACAGTATGCTTCCATGTGTTCAATTAATTGTGTTAAGCCTAAATCAATATTACGTTTTGGATATATATATTTATATGTTCTATATTCATGTCACCAGTACAATGTAGGTTTTGGTTTTGTTTGTTTGTTGTTAAGCGCAAAGCTACACAATGGGCTATCTTTGTCCTGCCAACCACAGATATCGAAGCCCGATTTTTAGCGTTGTAAGCCTGTAGAGTTACCGCTTAAACACTGGGGAGATTACATTGTAGGTGCTAAGGGAGGGATTACATTGTAGGTGCTAAGGGAGATTACATTGTAAGTGCTAAGGGAGATTACATTGTAGGTGCTAAGGGAGGGATTACATTGTAGATGCGAAGAAAACATTTAAAAGAACAAATAGATGTTACCGAACATGAGGAAAGACTGATACATGAACGTTACGTAAGAGACGTTACACATGTTGTTTTTTTTCCTCACACGTTTGAGAAATTTAAATGGTATTCTTAACCACTTATGAAAAAAAATAAAAGATGGTTGTGTCTGGTAAGTACAGTTCTTAAGTTTAAAATAAAACCACTCTTCTTATCGCATCACGTCAAAGAACACTCACGACCGAGACATAGCCTCTCTTCTCTTTCATAAACATCGTTAATTTTCAATGGTCATTGAAGAACCATAAGGAAGCCGCTTCCAAATGAAAGATATATTTTAGAGATGTAAAGGGGAAAGTCACTTGGCTTCACGTACCGGAGATGATATCCCACACACAAAGGTCAAGATCTCTCTTGACCTTTGTGTGTGGGATATCATCTCCGGTACGTGAAGCCAAGTGACTTTCCCATTCTCATGGTTTGAGTGGCGGAAATGACGTCACAGGTAGTTTATGCACGGTGTATTAGACGTAGATATTCATCCAAGTGCTGCTTCCTTGCACAGATTAAAACAAAACAGACCACGTAATATGTTAGTCTTGGTTGTTAAACACAAAGCTACACAATGAGCACTAAGAGCCGATTCGTTTTTAACGTAATCTGTTAGTCTTGGTTGTTAAACACAGAGCTACACAATCAGCACTAAGACCCGATTTGTTTTTAACGTAATCCGTTAGTCTTGGTCGTTAAACACAAAGTCACACAATGAGCTATCTGTGCCGTGCCAACCACGGGTATCGAAACCTAGATTTTAGTGGTGCGAGTCCTCAGACTTACCGCTGAGCCACTAGGGGGCGTTCTAGTAAGAGGCAACAAACACTTCGTTCAAAGAATCATACTTCATCTTATGAAAAGTAGTGAGTATGAATACTCACTGCTTTTAGGCTCTTGGAATTGTTACAAAGTTTGACACGAAACGTTCGATATCTCGAGCTTAAGGTGCAAATTATGAAGTTTTCTTAAGAAGTAGTCGGTTAGCAACCGGAAGATGTTACACGTAAGAATCCCCAAGATAGTTATTTGACACGTCATTCTACTGAGAAGTCGCTGTAGAGATATCTATATTTTATTCAGGGCCTAACGAGTATAGATATGTCGTAATTCTACTTTCATATAAAAATAATATCTTTAAAACTCTAACTCAAAAAATTTAGAAATTTTTGACAGATTAGAAAATAGGAAATATTGCATTTGAAAGGAGTGCCATCTAGTGGGCTTATTTTCATCTAGTGGTTAGCGTCGGTTGAAGTGACAGTTATGTTAGATTAAAGCTAACAAACTTATATATATATATATATAAAACGGAAATACTTCTTTATTCCAAGACTTTCTAGAATGTTCGAAAGAAGAACTTGTATTTGATTCTCGACCGATAATTTGAAAGAATGTCAACGTCATAGTCATATTATTAGGCTGTTGTTCCATACAAACCGTTTTGCGTGCTTTAGAAAAACCGTCGAACAGCTTACACAACGTATACAATCGCCGAGAAAAACTGATCGGTAGGCACGTTGTCGATTATTTATGGAATGTGGTAACGAGGTTCTTTTTTTTTTATTATTTTTCTGTTTGACTAAGATGTATTTTTCTCCACGAGCACGAACTAGAACACGACAATCAAGACTTAAGAAACATATTGAACTTTGGAAAGAGATTTGTTTTACCAAAGTTATGCCTCTGAAATTGAGTTTTAGGCTAACACATACACGATGTTTTTTGAGTTGTCTCTTACTCACCACAGTAAACCGATATTTACATGCAGGATTTGAAGACACCCAGTTTTGTTTTTTCGATTTATCCTTGTCTAGGATTACTGATGAGGGATGGGATTATTCGAAACTGGTACATTTACGTGAAGAAGGATGAATCAAATGATAAATTGGGCATCACGTTTAGTTTCAGCTTTAAGCTATATTTCAAGTATGAGCAGCGAACCTACATATATACTGTAAATATTGATTATATCGGACAATTTGGAGAAACTCTTGGCATCAGTGGTATTTGCTGCTGAGTTATATCAAGAAAGAATACGACAGCTTTAATACTTCCATTAGTTTGTGAAGAATTCAAATCCTTAATTATATTAATAATGATAATAATATATGCTAAGAACGGTAGAAAAATTGGTGACATGTTTGTTTGAATGATGAGAAAGAAATTAAATATCAATCTAGCAATGAATATAGAGTTATAATGCATTGTTTCGTCAGCTGAGTACTCTCGCTGTTAACGATATTATCGGCCGTAAACCCAATAATATCCACGACTTTTAGACTCCTTTAAGTTGGGCCAAATAGTCACAAAAAGGACAAATGAAACTGGATCACAGCAATAAAAAAAAAACAGTAAGTGAACAACAAGTCAGTGTCTGTATTTAATGAAACAACCAATTAGTGTCCTTATTTTAAAAAATCAACCTAGCAACGTCCTTATCTAAATAACCAATCAGTGTTTTTATTTCAATAAATAACATTTAGGCCCTTATTTAAACAAATAATTTATCAGTGTGCATTAAATAACCAATGAGTGCTCTTACCTGAATAAACAGCTAGTTAGAGTCCATGATAAACAAATAACCGCTTATTGATAACGAGTATCTTACTGTGGGATTTTATGCAATTGTCGTTGTGAACTATTTTTATGATACATAATCTGACTGTTTAATTTATTCTTTTTTTTTTTTTAGGAACAACTTCTTCTGAGTGTAATCCCGGCATACATTGCAGCGGAAGTGAAGCGAAAGATAATGCTTAAAATGGCGGACGCCTGTCAAACTCCAACCACACAAGCTAAACAAAGATTTCACGAGCTTTACGTTCAAAGACATAATAACGTCAGGTATATTGTTTGTTTGTATATTTATGAAGTTATGCACAAAGCTACACAATGGGCTATCTGTGCTCTGCTCACCACGGGTATCGAAACTCGGTTTCTAGCGTTGTAAATCCGCAGACATACCTCTATGTCACTGGGGAGCATCAGTTATATTGATAGATGAAGAAAATTTTTATTGTTAGTTGGAGGGTTTTCTCTCTCTTATTTTAAGTAAAATTTAAAACATAGATCATTCCACGCCTACTTTTTACTTGTCTCAGTCTATAGACCAAAATATTTGTTAATGGGCATAAACACTACGCAATGTGGATACAAATTGGTCCTTCAAAAGTTTGTGCGTAAACTTTTTGTCTTAAACCTTTTAGTTGTGGTTTAGGCCTGGTTTATATATATTTTTTCAAATTTATGCAAAATTATATTCATATCAATGTTTATTAGCCGCGGATGAGCGGCTCGTAGCATGGCTCTGAGTTGTTGTTTTTTACAAGCACAAACTGTTAGCTGGGTGGACAAAAAATTCAGAAGTGGAGACGGCTCGAGAACAAATATCCAAATTCTCACACTAGGGGAATTTGAGGTTGTTTTCAAATATTTCATTATATAAGAACTTAAAACTTATATGATATTAAATTTTGATTTATTATCTATGATTTGATGTCAAGTTGTTCGTATACCATGAAAATTAAGTAGTTTAATTAAATTTTGAATGTAACTCACTAAAACGTCGTGATATACGCAGTTTGACCTGCTCGCATGCTAAGGGTTAATCACGCACGCACCCACCTAACGTGCAATCAGTCACGTAGGCACATTCATGTTCCCTTCCAGAGCGTGAGAGTCATCAGTTTCCAATATTTCATGCTGTTGCCGATTTTAACGGTGAGATTCGCTTATCGACTGAAGTATGAACTCAAAACTACCACATCAAACATTTATAATACTGTGAAAAGCGAAGCTGAGATACCAGAGGAGGCATTTGGTAAAAACTTCGAAGATGGGACATATGGTAACAGATATTATTCTCAATATATGATATGCTATAAACTGGTGGGACCAAGGAGGCGCTAGATGTATGTAAAGTGTAATTTTGGAATTTTCCTGTTGTTGTTATTTTTAAACGGATTTATATTAACAGAGATGTTCTCGTTTGTTTGTTTGTTTTTCAATGTGCCTTCTTTCTGTTTATTTTATTAAATTCTTTATATAAGATGATTTCATTCAGCCATGTCTTGTGTGCCTTCTTTCTCTTTATTTTATTAAATTCTCTATATAAGATGATTTTATTCAGCCATGTCTTGTGTACCTTCTTTCTCTTTATTTTATTAAGTTCTCTATATAAGATTATTTTATTCAGCCATGTGTTGTTTCGTTGTAGCTACAGCAGATGGTTGTTTGTATTAATTGTTTTAGTTTATTTTGATTTTATGCCATTTTAATTTGTTTTGTATTATATGTATATTTTAACCTTCTTATTAATTTTCTTCCAAACAAATTAAGCCTAATAGCGTCACCTAATTAAAACAATTACAAGAAGATTAAGCCTAATTATGTTATACAATTATTGGTAATAAACACAAATTAGGCCTAATGATGCATCATCATTGTCATCGTTACACAACAATTAAGCCTAATCACTTCACACGATACTACAAATCGACAGTGCTTAAGTTACTAACTGATCATGAATTTGCTCTACATCAGAATTATATGACTAAAATTTCAGAAATTGTGTTTTTCTGTGTTTCTAGCATTCTTTATGCAGATATCGTCAACTTCACTCCAATGTCTGAACAGCTATCGGCATCAGATTTAGTGCAAACTCTCAACCAACTTTTTGGACGTTTTGATCAGATTGCACAAGTAAGTTCGTTTATTTTGCTTTCATTTTTCAACTATCATCATACTATCGATTTATTAATACAACTAAGATTAAGGCTTAACTTATTATAATTAAATGACATATTCGTAACTTACTTAAGATCTCTATCATCGTCGTCTTTTACTGAATAAAACAGAGACACATAGATTTTAAAATATACCAGTCATTCCACGAGTCTAAATTTCATAGATCTGAAACAACTTAAATTATTCTTTAGCAATGTTGTTCTTTCGAGTTATTAATCTCTTGCTATGAGCCACAAAAACATTTTATAGGTGTTGGTTGCGTCTGTAGGCTTAAATAATACCGTTTCCTTACTGCAACAATGCTATTTTAACAATTTAATAGAGTTTAGATTGTTATGGCTGAAGGGGTTAAAAACCCTATAAATATGTATCACACATATCAAACAGTTTAGAGCCTGTACGGTTCAAGAATATTACTCAAAAGAGTTATTGCGTATCACTCCAATGGGATCCAAGAACAGAGGGCGCCACTAGCTGACTTTTCTCAGTAGCACTTTCTGATAAATGTGTATCTCCCATAACAGTTGGCAGTAATAATTTCACAACTGTAAGATAATTTACATGATCGTTTTTATTATATTCACTTTCAAAATCTGTTTTCACGATTTATGTGGCTCACTTAACAAATAAAATATTTCAACAATAAACGTATAAACAATTAACTTTCCAACTGGCAAACAATGGTTTTCATGAGGTTTCTTTACTTGTAAGATACTACAAACGACAAAGAAAACTGAACTTGTCTTAAATCATGATTTATTGAATATTTCTGTACGTTATATTTTGCTTCTTCGGTTATTAGCAGTTAAAATATTTGTGATTTCAGTATACCACAAAGTAGTATTTTTTTATATTTAACTGGAGGTATTTTTAATGTATTTTTAACCCCGAATTTGCAACTTACCGTAGTGATAAATGTTATCATCAGATCCGGTAGTATTGTTTAGACTGGACCTAAAGAGTCCAAAGCCAGATCAAGAAATGTAACCGATTCTGATACAACTTCCAAAGTGCTTGTCCAAGTTGATTAATTTTGACGAGGGTAGACTGCTATTTTCGGTGTGAACTTGGCCAGATATTTCAGTGTAAGCAATAACGAGAAGTATTTGAATAAGAGCAGTAACAGATAAAGTCCAGAAGACGATCTTAGCAAACAGAATGAATGATGGATGAGCTTCAAAATGAGTTTCATTAACATCTGAATCACGATCTTCAAGAACCCAAACAACAATAGCCTTTGGAAGAAGCAGAAGATCCTTTCTTATTTTACACTTTTAGTTTTTCTTTTATTACTTTTTAAACCTCTTCTTGCCCATTTTTCCTTGATATTTTTTTTCTTTGAATAGATGTACTATCGTCGTTAAATCCTTGTTGATTACATTCGTTCTACTTTCCAACTTTACAATTGCAAGTATTTAGAAGAAGGGAAGGATCGTCTTCTGGTGTTTCCATGGGGTTCTAAGGTCGTTTTCTACGTTTTAAGAATGAAATACAACATAGAAAAAAAAAAAGAAATCGACATTTGTCCAGAAGATGGAAAATATTCGTCAAATGATGGGCAGAAAATATTGAATTATTCCCCATTGAAAAACTACACAGAAAAATTTGTCATTCACAGTGGAAGCCCTAATCCACAACTCTCGTTTTAGCGCATCTTTTTTGTTTGGTCAAATATAACATTTCCAGATTTATCATCAATATAGGCCTATTTAAGTCGCGAATTGGGCGCGTGTTGATCATGTGGTAGAGCTCTGGATTTCGGAGCTGTCTTGCGGATATCGAATACGTGCGATATCATAAAATAATCCTCGTACTATAAGCTGTGGGTGCATTAAAAGAGTGACAGTCAATCCTTTAGTGTGGATTGTGGATGGTAATATGCTGCTTATTGGCTTCCTTACCTCTACTCAGTAGTTGAAAATAAATGACGGCGGCAGATAGGCTTAGTAGCTTTGCCATAGATACAAACTACAAACAAAAGTCGCGACTTTAGGGTTAAGAACTCTGAAAATTAATGCGTTGCTTACCACGCCGAATATCATTGGCATCCTTTTTTAAACATATTTTGTTTACTATAAATGAATTGGATTGAATTTCGCTCAGAGCTTCACGAGGGCTTATCTACGTTAGCCGTCCTCAGTCTAGCAGTGATAGATCAGAGAGAAAGGCACCACCCACGACCAACTTTTGGGCTGCTTTTTTACCAACAAATAATGGGATTGGCCGTCACATTATAACGTCCCCACGGCTTATAGGGCGAGCATGTTCGGAGTAACGGCGATTCGAACGCCCTAACCACCAGGCCATGCCAAACCAGGAATATAGGAATACAACTCTAAGGAATTCTACGGAGGCTTACTTGTTCTTTTAAATTTATTGGATAATGCAACTGTGTGACGTAGTAATCATACCACGCAATCGGACAAACTCTAATTACTAAGCTAAAAACATAAATTGGTCTTCTGAGAGTCTCATGTCGAGTTTCAAATGTATCAACATTCGCGAGTGCTTTGAACGAAGTGGGACTAGGCTTGCATACAACGCTTCTCGTTAAAGTGAAGGGTTTTATTATGTTATTATCTATTTATTCCCTAACGGTTGTAACAGCAAACTTCGGTACACGTAGATTGCAATGCTAGAAGATAGAATGATGAGAAATGAACGTTACTGGTGTAGACTTAACGTACACGTAGATTGCAATGCTAGGAGGTAAATCTGCATGAAAACGAATATTACTCTTGTAGACGTAACGAAGATACAGCTACATTGTAGTATTTTATAAAGATACATCCACACGAGAGATGACCATAAGAAACATTTGGTAGAAATACATCCTCGTGAGAAGTGGGAATTATTCACTAACTTCTATATTAAAGGTAATCTTAGTTAATTAATAAAACTGTGTTTATAAAATTGGTTGAGTTTGTTATTTACACACAGTACTGTTCTGTAAACGGTAAACTGACACTACTCGAGCGAAATGTGAATTTTCAAGGTCAAATAGTTACAGAATCCTATACGTTAATAACTGGTTCATGTGTCAGAAACCTAAACTAAAATGAGAACACGACAGTAACAATAAAAGCATGTTTCGTAAAAGCACACATTCACTGAACAGTTGTCTAGAGGATAGAGGAAATGTTTATAAAACTATCAATTATATAAAACAAAAAAAACACATGTGCAAACAAACACATACAAGAAATTAGAATGAATTTAATGTTTCCCGGTAGAACAGCGTTAAGTCTATGGACACGTTATGGGATATGTTACAGCAGGTGATTAGCTAAGCAACACGTGATAGGATATGTTACAGAAGGTGATTAGCTAAGCAACACGTGATAAGATATGTTACAGCAGGTGATTAGCTAAGCAACACGTGATAGGATATGTTACAGAAGGTGATTAGCTAAGCAACACGTGATAGGATATGTTACAGCAGGTGATTAGCTAAGCAGCACGTGATAGGATATGTTACAGCAGGTGATTAGCTAAGGAACACGTGATAGGATATGTTACAGCAGATGATTAGCTAAGTAACACGTGATAGGATATGTTACAGCAGGTGATTAGCTAAGCAACACGTGATAGGATATGTTACAGCAGGTGATTAGCTATGTACCACGTGATTGGTTAAGTAGCACGTACTTAGTTAAGTAACACGTGATTGGATATCTAACATGTGAATAGTAAAACAACACGTAATTAGCTAAGCAACAGTGTCTTGATGTAAGCGTGCTCTACAAGTGTAAGAAACCTAACTATGAAGACTCACATGCTATATCTTAAAAGAAAACTTGAGAAGAATGAGATAAAAAAGAAAAATATATGAAATGTTTTTGTTGTTTTCCTTTAGCGAAAAAGTTACACAATGGACTTTAGCGTTATAAGTCCGTAAACTTACCGCTGACCCACTAGAGGACATCCGAAGTTTTCTCCTCCATTTTTTTATGAGTCTATAATTTTGCCTGATTTTAAAATTTGCCAATTTTCTTTAATCTACTGTATATGAAAATAAGAATAGAAATTGATTTTCTAATATTGATAAAAATACACAAGGCACACTTAAAGTGTTGTTGCACTTTCTTTAATACAGTATATAAAAAACTTTATGGATAAACCTTGTGAATATATACATTTAGTTACTATGGTAAATGGAACCGAATCAACAAGCATCCACACTTTGTCGTCAATAGTAACCGATGAAGCGTTCACACTTCGTCGTCAGTAGTAACCGATGAAGCGTCCACACTTCGTCGTCAGTAGTAACCGATGAAGCGTCCACACTTCGTCGTCAATAGTAACCGATGAAGCGTCCACACTTCGTCGTCAATAGTAACTGATGCCTGTTCTTTTTTCTTCTGTATTTGCTGTCAGCTTGCATCAATATTCGGCCTGATTTAAAGTGAAATTAATTTTGTTTTGTACTTGACCAGTACTTATTCTTATTGGGTTAATTTCTACTACCCAGGATTGAATACAAGCACAACAACAAGTAAATAAATAAAATAACAGGCAACTTTATACTAGACTTTTCTAACTGAACTGGTTTGTTTTTAAGGATCAAATAATCATATTTTCTATCTTTGTTCTGTTATTACAACATTATTTTTGCATGTTTTCGATTCTCTGTTCGTCTTCTAATGTAGCTATATCAGGGTTTTTTGCGCAAGAATCCTCGGTTTCACGGCTCGGGCACGCTTGGGCCACGCACAGCTCCCCAACGATTACTAATAAAATTGAAGCTCCTATAAAAATGAAAGTTTGGTGATAAACGTTGAGTTATTTTACCAGAACATCAATCAAACAACCCTAATAATTTAGTGTTGTCGTTATCATTCTAATTATTTGTGATTGTTTTTTCTTTTTTCAAAAGTTGTACAATATATATACACATTTCACATCTGACGTATCAAATAAATCCCACGGTGTTAAAACAAACATATTATATTTTCCATATAGGTCACGACCTTGTTGTGACACAACTGATCAGTACGTGGTTAAAATGATATTATGTAACAAAAACAAACGTAACTATTAATACACAGTTTTCATCAGTAACCACTTGTTGTCTATCATCACGCGCGATTGATTGGCGTTAGTTTATTTTAGCCTTTGGAAAGATTGACAAGTTAAAGAAAATCGAAGCCCATTTCACGTGCGATTTTTTGGCTGAAATAAAAGATATAAAGTGTGATGAGTTTTATGAGAATGTCATTGTAACCGGTACTTAAATTTTTAGTGTGTTTGTGTTTAAAGCGAAAGCTACAAAATGTGGTAAGTTGCACTGTGCCCACCGCGGATATCGAACCGCAATTTTTAGCGATATAAGCCCTCATGCTTACCTCCTGAATCACCTGAGAGAGGGGGTTAGGCCAATCAACGAAATTACTTATAAAACATTAAGCGCCAAATAAACGTAAACACGCTATAACATTAATGACTCTCAAGCTCAACAAATATATAAAGAAACAAAATTATGATTGTTAGGTTTGAAACAAATATATTGTTGTACATCATTTGTCATTATCTAATTTAGTCGACATACTTACCCGCCATCTAGTGAAAACCCTGATAATCTTCTTTATGTGTAATTAAACCTTAAGAGAGAACTAAACAAGCAAAAGACTCTGTTTAGTTACGTAAACTGCAGGCAACAGCGACTGGAAATAAACAAAGATAGTTGGTTCAACAAGGGATTGTTTGACAGGTATAATATAGTAAGTCTGTTTCCAGTGAAAGGGCAAAAAACAAAATGAAGAATAACCTGATAATGGGCTTCTCTGGAGAGACCATACCTTAGAGCGAATCATTATCGACCTTCTGGAGAACGTCTTTGTTCATGACAAGTAGTATGGATGGTTTATCGTAGGCGTTAGTTTGTTTTATTGGTGTAAGGTAGGGTCGCTCTACGTAACGAGATTGTGGTCAAGTAATCCATTACAAATAATTGAGTGGGACTGAACGAGATTCGTTAAGTATGAGATGTAGCCGAGACTAATTTACTTTTAAAAGTTAATCGACTTTCATGTGTAACTTTTAGACAGAAAAGTTATATCGTGGTTAACAGGAAATGAATTTTTAGGTTAGTGCGAATAGTTTTTAGATTAGTTTAAAAAAAACAACTTTGTTTTTGTTTGGAAAAAAAATAAGTATATACCCTCTGTTGTTGGTTGTATGTAGCAAGGAAAAGACAAGTGTATTGTATTGTTGGTTGTATATAGCAAGGAAAAGAGATGTGTATTGTGTTGTTGGTTGTATATAGCAAGGAAAAGAGATGTGTATTGTATTGTTGGTTGTATATAGCAAGGAAAGTAGATGTGTATTGTGTTGTTGGTTGTATATAGCAAGGAAAAGAGATGTGTACTGTGTTGTTGGTTGTATATAGCAAGGAAAAGAGATGTGTATTGTGTTGTTGGTTGTATATAGCAAGGAAAAGAGATATGTATTGTGCTGTTGGTTGTATATAAAAAAGATTGAAGATG
>NW_013671123.1:0-2570 GCF_000517525.1 Limulus polyphemus
AGTATTTTAACATGTGTTAATCATTGACACTGGTACTGTGTTAATCTCAACATGCGTTAACCATTTATACCGGTACTGTCTTTAATCTCAACATGTGTTAACCATTGATAATGGAACTGTGTTAATCTAAAAACGTGTTAACCATTGATACTGATACTGTCTTTAATATCAACATATGTTAACCATTGATACTGGTACTGTGTTAATCTAAAAATGTGTTAACCATTGATACTGGTACTGTGTTAATCTAAAAATGTGTTAACCATTGATACTAATACTGTGTTAATCTCAACATGTGTTAACCATTGATACTAATACTGTGTTAATCTCAACATCTGTTAACCATTGACACTGGTACTGTGTTAATCTCAACATGTGTTAACCATTGATACTGGTACTGTGTTCATTAAAATGTTTAGACATTTTTCATGCTGTTGTGTAAAATTACACATTTGTCACAAACTTTATTTTTCTAATTAAATATGCAAGTTCTTATTAAAAAGTATCAAGTCTCATATGAAACAGAATATATATTAACCCCTTACTAACCATAAGGATTTACTTTGTAACAACAGCGGAAGTCACGTAACGCTGGTAACACGTGATGATATTCTCGAAGGATCATGAATTTTCCTGGAAACTCAAGTCTGTTCCAAGCACCCTCTTTTTTTAGTATATAAGCCCGACAAATAAAGCGAGTATAAAATTGCATAGATAGATAGATATATAGAGAGATATAATTCAGTCAAGCAAACAGTAGGCACCGTAAGTAAAGTGTGTGAATCACTGTGATTTATAGCGTGTGTTTATAAAAGTAGTTAAGTTTAAAGTGACCGTGGAAATTCTGTGTATTGCAAAGATGTATCGAGAAAGAATAAACTAGTTTTAATTAAGAAAGGACTTGTATCGCTGAAGTTCCTCGGAAAGAATTTATACCGGATATTAACAAACGAGCGGATACGCAACAACTTGATACACCTGCTGTGTCTAATTCTACCGGCCATAAGGGCATACATTGATAAATGTTATTCACACTTAATACAATGATAAATATACCTTTATTCAATAACCCATAAATCAAATATGAAATGCTTGGTTGCAAAGGGGTTTTATTTTTCTTCTATAAATCCAGAGGTAAGTTTCTTAAATTGTGTTTTAATTATTCTCAATTGAGTAGTTCTTTAAGTATATTAAAAATGAGAACACATACTCAGTATCCTAACTATTTCAAGTCAGTAAGATATCAATAACTGGACTCACTACTTTACTTCAACCTTAGGTTCACTGCATTACACTGCTGTACTCATGCAAATACTGCAAGTAACTAAAATGACAAATTTTGTAAAAAATATGTATTATGTTCATGATGAAAAAGGAGACATTGATTTAATTGTTATGGAGAGTCATTGTGAATGCAGATTCAAGCTAGCTGAAATACAGTCTGGATTAATGTGTGTGAAACTTCCTTCAGTATCCTATCAGTGAAATTGTTAGTGCAATGAGATCATATAGGAAAGAGTTTAGGCTTTATTACAAAACGTAATATCATTTGTTCAATTTTATTGTTGTTTTAATCGTTATTTTAATTGTTAGCACCAACTTCTCGAATTTGTTATCCGCCAATCCAGTTCTTTTTGGCTTCAAAATGTCTTTCCCCAGTGAGAAAATGCGCTCTACAGCTGCACTAGATGGAATGGGAATATTGAACTGAAAGAAGAGTGATTTAGAAGGTGGTGAGTGGAACAAACTTGATTCTATATATATGGAAGTAATATATATGAGTAGGATTTTCTTAAGTCATTATCCAACATGAAGTATTAGCTAAATGGTTCACATGAATATCTTGTATTATCAACTGAAACGTGTCAACTAAGAATTTAATAAAACATTTAACAGTATTTCTACACCAACTTTTTAGATAAAAACAAATTAATAGATATTCTAAAGTAATATTAAATTAAACTGAATACATAAACAACAATTATTAAATATAAAAATATCATAAACCAATACAAAGAACACTTGATAATTATATATAATCTAGTATTGTGTCTCCGATAGACGGTGAGCAGTGAAAAACATCTATCTATCTCAACTTGGCAAATTAGAGTTTTAAAACAAACAACCAGGGGCGCTCAGAAAGAGTTGTTCCTCTTCAGTCCCACACACGAAATTAAGGTTTTAATTATATAATGGGTGGGAGATATTATAACCTTCACGGAAGGCATGATACATACCGATAGTTAAAATAATTACTGATTATTTTATATCATGTAAAGTGACAGGAATTTATGAATTATAATTAACTCAGTTGGCTGAAGCACCATGTAACTAGATGGCTGATGCAACATCCGGAAAAAGCCGTGTATTTGGTGAAACGAAAAAGAGAAGAGAAAGAGAACATATCTTGATTGAAGCTTGAGCTCGATGTTTCCAAGACGGCAATTTCTTTCATGATCGTGAGCTTTTTCCAAAACTGGTTACAGAGCTCCACTATCTGCCACCTTTGGATGCCATGACATCTATATAGTTCTTGCCCTCATTGTTCAAATATATTTTGCAAACCTTAC
>NW_013671123.1:3443-12358 GCF_000517525.1 Limulus polyphemus
CGACTACCTGTTGCATCATCATCTGTATCCACACCTGAGATTGTACATGGTTCCCTACGTACGTATATACTGCCAGACCCGTTATTTTATATTACCTAAAGGGCACCTAGGCCAAAAATTTGACCTGTTGAGAAGAATGTCAAATGAAGATGGTCTAATCCACTTGATTCTCACATGCTATAATCCACTCCAATATATTATATTTTACTCTGGTTCTTGATCCTATTCAAATTCTGATTGATTACATCTTCTAACTGTAATGGTCTAGCTTGTTGCCTTATTTTCTAACATAATGGTCTAGCTTGTTACCTTCCTTACTGTCATGATAAAGCTTGTTACCTTCCTTCTAACTGTCATGATCTAGCTTGTTACCTTTCTTCTAACTGTTATGGTTTAGCTTGTTACCTCCTTCTAACTGTCATGGTCTAGCTTGTTACCTTCCTTCTAGTTTTCATGGTCTAGCTTGTTACCTTTCTTCGAACTATCATAGTTTAGCTTGATATCTTCCTCTAACTGTCATGGTCTACCTTGTTACCTTACTTTTAATTGTCATTGTCTACATTGTTACCTTCCTTCTGGCTGTCATGGTTTAGCTTGTTACCTTCCCTCTAACTGTCATGATCTAAATTGTTACCTTCCTTCTAACTGTCATGGTCTAGCTTGTTACCTTCCTTCTAACTGTCATAGTCTAGCTTCTTACCTTAATTCTAACTGTCATGGTATAGCTTTATACCATCCTGCCAAAGAGCCCAACTTATGACTCTCCTTATGTTCACTGCACCATCTCAGTGTGGGTATTCAGGCTTTTTGTATTTGAAAAGTAAGGCAACTTGTGTTGAATTTTACATTTTTAAAATTGATATGAATTTTATACACATACTTATTGAAGAATCACATTTTTATGCACCTCCCTACAACTGGTTTTCCTTCCTGATTGCACCTTAGAAACCTGGATCATGGTGGAAAAGCAGAGCTTATATAGATCCTCCTGAAGTAGGTGTGGCAAAGCAAGTAGGATAGTGTACTACAGTTTACGTTAACTGGTGTTCTGTATTATATCATAGACATTCAGAACTATAGTTATATGTTTGTTGACAGAATGAGAGTATCTCAATAAGGAAAGGTTTTCAGATGTCATAAGTGAGTGCCTGTTTGAAATTCATTTTAAGACTAAAAATAATTATTTAATGAAATGCAGACTTAGAGCTCAGTTCAGAATAGAAAGATTCATAATCAATTAGCATGTTAATACTTCTCTTATTTAAACAGTTAACTTATTGTTCAATAATTCAAATTATCAGTGAGTTATGTGTTTCCATTTGATAGATTTCAGCCAATGTTTCTGCTGGATTTAGAGACAATTTTTCAAGCATCCAATGAATAACTAATTTTTATTTTTCAGCACATTAAAGTCATTTGTGAAAACACTACACACAAAAAGGATAAAAATAACATTAAATACCGAGTATTTGAAAAATGTGTTTGGGTTTCTAGCTGGTTTTTTTCACTTTAAGTTTCCAATTTCATACAAATAAGTTCAATACATTTTGTCCTGGCATGTTGGTTACCATGTTATCTCATTTGCCAAGTTTTCTTCTCCTATTATTTAGTCTCCTGGAGGAACAACGGCTAGTCTTTAGATTTACAATGTTTATTGTATGAAATTATTTTTATTTAGATATTTTGTATTTGATATGGAGCTTTTATACCTGGTTTTATTTATCAATGAATTTTAAGTATTATGTACATTATCATTTGCTTTGTTTTTATGAATATTTTATGTTTTATGTTCAATATTATATGCATATGTTTCTAATTATTGGCTTATTTTTATTTTCAGTATTCCACAAAAGGATCTACTGCAAAGCTAACTGAAATACTTCGACCATTATTGATTCAAAAATGTTTGGAAATTTCATTGCAAGACACCTGGGGGATAATGGATTTCTGTATATCTCCCACTTTGATTACATCAATATAAAATATTTCAAGAAAATGTGAAATTTTTGTAGTTATATATATGTGTTTGGATTTTTATTGGAATACCTGTGTTGAATTAACAATGTACTACACAAATTTAATCAGCTGTAATGATTTGACAGCCATTGTTCATACGGTAGTGGGTTTCCTTATGTGGCTGCTGTAGGCATGTTAAATGGGGATGATGTGACAGCCATTGTTCATACGATAGTGGCTTCCATCAATTTGACTACCTTCCTTTCCCTGTGTTCTGGAAAGTTGGGGAGGAGTTAGAGTTTCATCATTTATTCTGATCTCCTACTTATGCTTTTGGAACTTCACACCCTTTGATGGACAGTTGTCAACCTTTCTCTCATTACCAGGACCTAATTTCTCAGGTATGTACTATTCTTGCTCTTTACCCCATTTATTACGACACTTCTTGATCTGAATTTCATAATCCTGATGCATTTCTTGTTTTTATTTCCCCCTTCTCCTGATATTTATATGCACACCGATTTATTTTTTAGACCATCTACATTTCCAAGTCTGTATGCCTCGTTCTGTCTTTCACTATCTAGATTCACAAACTTTGGAAACCCTTTGCCATATATTTCCGCCTTCGCCTGATCCTTCTTTCTGTGCCTTTTTGACATGAGGTGAAGGGATGCAAAATCAAATCCTAAGGGCACAGAAATGGAGTGAGGCAAAGATCCCTCAAGAAGAAAGAGGTAAGATAAACCCAGGAGAGTGTCTCTCCTCAGCAAGTGTGTAAAAAGAGGGCAGAATATGTAGAAAGAACTATAGTAGAAAACAGGTGGGAATAAGAATCATCTTAAAAGGAATCAAGGGCTTGATGAAATGCTTTAGAGGTGTTCCAGAAACTATTGAATCTAGAGTGGAGGCTGCATATCACTTATCATCTCTAAGCTTACTGGTCTCATGGTGTTTTTCAAACCCACCACTCTACCACTGTACCTGGACATGTTCCCGATATTCCCATGTCTCAATTCCACACTTGACTATCCCCAGGAATTAATCCCCATAAATGCTTGTCTATTGTTATTTTCACATCTTTGATCCCAGATATCAGGCGACAGATGGTTTTCCCTTGTTCTTGCACACCGGTTTTCACTTCAATTCTTTTCTCTCCCTTTACCCTCTGCCCTCAACCTGGTCAATTTGCTCCTCCTTCATTCAAACCCCATCTATCTTCTTCAACTGCGAAAATGATTTCAGATTTGTTGCACAAATAAGCTGTGATGAAGGTTAACGATCCTTCTCCAAGATTTTGCTCTCACTTTTTTTTATACCCAAAAATGACTGGGGAATGACTTTCGGTCATCGACCTCTCCGATCTTAATTACTTCTGGGGTTGTCCTACATTTTTGTACAGAAAATTGAGCTTTTTCTTCTGGTCAATGGATGACCAAGGTAGATGTATAATATGCCATTTTCTCTATTCCCATTCCAGAGAAGACCTCCAGGTGCTTCCTTTGCTTTGTCCATCAAGGCCATATTTTCAAGTTTCGGGCACTACTGTTTGGTATTGCACAAAGAAAAGCCCACATTCAATAGGAGAATAACACCATCTCCCTGTGCATTAACTCCCTCTATTTGTTGAACTTGTGAAACTTCATCATTGACGACGTAAGTACCTAAATACACGCGAGGTGGGCTACCTACTTCTGAATAACGGATGCATCATTGGCTTCCTTTGAGTATAACAGGAGAAGCGAATCATTCATGTGATAATGGAACCGTAGGCCTAGTTGATGGAGATGTGGAACAAAAGACCTAACCATGTGATTGAAAACACAGGAGGCCAATGAAGATGGGGAAATCCCCATCCTACTGTTTCCTGCAGGGTGTTTCCTGGGTAATGTGGTTTAGCAAAGGAGCTGAACCAGTTGAGATATATCAGCTTCTGCTAGTTAGTTCCTGTGAGATCTGGGTTTAGAAATTTAACGTTTTCCCTACCTGAAAACTTATTTCCAATAGAAACTCGCCTCTTCACCTGAAGAAACTATCTTCTCTGTGCATCTGCTTTGAAGATTTGCATGTCACTAGCCTCTAGGCGATTCCCATCCAAATGCACGAGATTTCTCGTGATTCGAGCTACTTCATAATGATGATGTTATAGTGGTTCTCGATTTAACACAGTATATAAAATTTGAAGTTTTCGCTCATGCTTTCACTTTAATTCGAGTTTAACGTTTTTCATGCTGTTTAGTTGTGTTTTATTTTATTTTATACAGTTCTAAACTAACTATAGTTGATTAATTTCGAATTTAACTTCAGTTGAACATTAATTCTCATATAACTACCACTATTTCAGAGAAGTGCTTTGGAGGCTACTGGTGCACTTATGTTGTTTCTCCTCCTCAATTTTCAATTCCTCTATTGTTTGGAATCCTGGATAAGGACGCACTGTTAGCTAACAGGTGTCTACTTATGTCCAACTTACGTGATACACTGATAGTCGCCAGTTCTATGGAGGTTAATTTTAGAAATGTTACAACATTATTGAATTCCCGGGTGGTGACTTCTCACCAAAACTTCCTTTTCGTCCTGGGTTTTCTTGCCTATCACCAAATTTAATGCTGCCAAAATGCAGGTAACTATTCTGTTGGTTCAGGTAAGGCGAGAGCATGTTGACTGGGTGTGCACTTTTGGTACACTTTCACCTCGGATCCCAAGGTGCTTTGGGTGTTTGTCAGAAGGTTTATCACTCCAAATACTCAACCCAAGATTTTTTCCTTTCATTTTTGTGTCCTTCCTTTATCGTCATAATTCCATTTCTGGCTAGCATGTCTATGAGGTTGTTCAGATTTTTCTTCTCTAGGACGCATTATAACTTGCCAATCATATTTCTCCAGGATATTATTCCAAGGACTGGCATTTGGTTATAGATTTGTCTCGTCTCAACAGTTTCATTGACCTTTTTCACACTGGGCTTTTACTCCAGATCAATGGGTATATTAATAAAAGGAGGATTCATTGTTATTAGGTCCATCTCAACAATCAGCTCACGAATACACCAATTTCCTTATCCTCATACAGTACCTCTTCTATCTTGGAGTATTTTTCAACTCCTTCCTCAATTGGACCAAATGTTCTATTTGTTTAAGATTGATACCCTTCTACTTTGTCTGCAAGTGAGGTATTTTCTCTTTTCTGGTCATGGGCTATGGAAACCCTTATAACCTTATGTCATGCTCATGTTCACATCTTTCAGTGAACGTGGCAGGATCAATGCAACCTTGCTCTGAATTAATCAATCTGTGACAAGATTAAAAGCATCTGTACATGGTGCGTCACTAAGTGTGTTTCAAATGATTGGGCCTAGAACAACACTTCTAACTTTCTAAAACAAGGTGAATGTGAATGAATGCCATCTTGTTTAATGATGTACGAGACAGCAGTTCAAATGTCAGAACATATCAAGATCAACTTGTCTTATAATAAAGATAGGAAATAAGACACCAGATGGCAAGAAACTGTAAGATGTTGATGTACTTTGCCATCTCGACTGAAGAGCAATGACCCGAGATTTCTTAGAAATCTATACTCTTTCCATAACCCATAAGTTGAGCATCTGTAAAAAGTTGCAGCTCGAATCGTGAAGGTAGAAAAAGCATGCCCACCATGATTTTTCCAAGCCCGTTCCCTTGGCTGTGGTTTCGCTAGATAGTAGATAGGGACAGTGGGAATCTCGTTAATCCATTCATGCGCGTGCACTTTCCACGCTGATTTTTCCAAGCCCGTTCCCTTGGCTGTGGTTTCGCTAGATAGTTCAGCCACCATAGGAAATCTACTGGAAAAGAGGGAGGGAGATGAATACAGATGTCCATAAGTTCTTTCCCATAGTAGAGTGAGGGTACCACAACCAATACAACATATTCAGACTGGTCCGCCTCCTTTCTATATCAGATTTCCTGGGAATCGACCTGCAGAAGATAATATGATGAGGGTTCCCCAGCCAACTAGTGTATTCTTTGGCTAGTCCAAATCCTTCCAAAATGGTACACACTTCGTCACACAGATAAGTTATCTTCCCTGTTCATCTACCTAGGAGATTTATATGCCACTAGCATTTAGGCTATTCCAACTTAAATTCAATATATTTCTTGTGAATTGCACTACTTTATAATGGCATTAATATGCAGCAAAAGCTTCCTACGAATAGCAGAGTGACATGACCTACCTGTACAATACCTCTGTATACTTTTATACTAATAAAACTGCACAATTTCCTTGTTATTCCATGTTTCCAAGTTGTCAAAAGCACGTGTCACTAAATTGGGTGGATAAAAGTTCAACTTCTTTCCCATGGTAGGGTAGAAGCACACCATCCAACAGAATATAGCTAGACTGATCACCTCCGTTACATACCAGATCTTCCAGGAATCAATCTGCAGAAGATGGCACGATGGAGATTCGAGAGCCAACTTGTATAATCTCTGGCTGGTCAAACTCCTCATGAAAATTAACCAAAAGGATTTCGTAGGGTGGGGTTTCCCCAGCCAGTTATAATTTTCTCTAATTTACCATGAGGGAATAATTATCTATGAAATGGGAATATATGGAAGCTACACATTCAGGTATTCTAGACTGCCTCCCAAGGGTTTGGACAAAAAACCCTGTAAAGACATACTGTAGCGATTGTGAGTTGATGATAGGCATCTGCAGTTGACAAATGAAGGATTGGGAAAGAGGAAGTGGTAACAGAGATACTGCCTGAAGGAGGTTAAGGACTACAAACTAAGTTTCAGATGGCAAGAAAAGTGTATTCAGAAGGACACAACTTGGAGTTGAATGGACGATGGATAAAACACTGGGAAGAAGACAGGTAGGCTTACAGGTAAAGATTGGTCCAATCCTAACTGAAGGTGTCTAACCAACAAACCAAAGGATGTAGTACTGGGGACCAAAATGTGGAAATTTGTTATTGAGATGGGTAGCAAATGTGTCAAGATGTGGAGTACCCCATTGATCATATAACCACTGGCACACTTGGGAACTGTGGGAACATACTATGAGCAAAATCTTTTCAGGATGAGAGCTGACCAGCCAACATATCTACAATCAACGATGTGGCCCTCTTTTTTCTACCCAATTTAGTGACACACTTCTTTATAGAATATTTTAACAATATTTGCTTCATAATTGATGTTTTGCTGTGTTTTGAGATAACGTATTGTTGTGACATCATGTAAATGTGTCATCATTATATCTAGGATCTGCCATTACACATAAAACATAAAAAAATATTAGATATTAAATAATTTACATAAAGATAGCCAAATAATTTTACATTGGTATTTAAATATAGAACGGATGATATATACAGTTTATGTACACAGAAGATGACATAAATAAACTGTGAATATTATTTTGGTAATACCCATTTTCAGTTTTATCTTACATAAGTAGTGCAAACGTTTCTCAAACTTGGGGTCCTGACCTAAGAGGGGGTCACAAAGAAATGGTAAGCGGGTTGTGAGGGTATGAAAAGTTAATATTTTCCTACACTGAAAATATATTTCCATTAGTTAGTTACCTCTTTTTCTTGTTCAGTGCTGCTCTCCATGTGCAAAAAGTGTTTCCTCATCACTAGCCTAGAAACTACCATCTATCCTACTTTAGCATGGGACAACCCTCCACCAAATACCATCACGAAATTTTCCTATTGAAGCTGGCTCCCTTTTTACTTCGAGGTTAGGTGGAAGGGTGGGAAGTGTCTGTCCCTGGAGGTAAGTATATTCACTGTAGGACAATATTATGATATCTTACCTATTTCACATAATAGCTAGAATCTCACATTAAGTTGGTGGAAGATTCAGTGTAAAATTTACCTAGATGGGTACCTTTTGGAAAGTGCATGAAGAATGTCTATGGAGTGTGACTTCTCTTGTTAGAAGAACACACTCATAGGGGACCACACCACATCTGAACAAGGTATACTCTTCACCCGTCTTGAAAGCAAGATTCAAAGATTTTATTCATTTGTTGAAATTATTTATTAGTACGAATAGTTGAAAACAACAATTATAGATTGAATGCTTTAAATAGTTAGCTGAAGTTTTGTACGAAATTTGTTCATTAGAGTGATTCTTGAGGAATATAAACACAAAATCAGGAATTTGTTTAAATTTCTCACGAATCGAACTATGTACTACATGTATAAAGTACTAAATAAAATGTATTTGATAATCTTTTTGTATAGTTGTATTTTTGTATTTCATCTGATATTTTAGCGTGATAAAATAAAATGACTGCTCTTGCTGCAAGCCAACAATAATTGTTACTGTTACCAAAGTTTGGTGTTTGTTTGGGCATAATTAGCTTTTCTTTATGAACTATTGTTCATTATGTTGATTCGAAAAAATGATAAGCCTTATATGTATTATTTGCAAAGCTGAGTTTTAATATGTTCTACAGTTTTATTGAAAACCTGAAAAACATTTTTTTCACATTCAAGTCAGTAAGTCCATGTAAAATAGGAGTGAAGGAATTTTAATTTATTGTGCATAAAAGAAGTTAACTTTATATCTTAACTTTATAACTGTTACCAAAGTTTGGTCATAATTAGCTTTTCTTTATGAACTACTATTCATTATATTAATAATATAATGTATAGTTGTATTTTATTAAATAGGCTTGACTCCTGTTTTATGCTATTTTATTAACATAAAAAACTATACAAATGCTATTGCTTGGATCAAATATATGTTTTTCAAAAATTATAAACACTTAAATTATTTTTGTCTTTCATCTGATGAATTAATGAAGCTCCGACAAAACCTACAGGACAACTCTGTGCTTAAATTCACCCATGAAATAGCCACTGACAAAACCATCAACGATACCTGGACAGCCACCAAAAAAACCACTACCGACAACTCCACTGAACAACTCAAAGTCTACTATAAAAACCAATTCTCCACTGCATA
>NW_013671123.1:13344-43511 GCF_000517525.1 Limulus polyphemus
CGTGACTTTCCGAATAAATGTGGTCGGCGAGGTAAGCCAAAGGTGGTACATTCCAACAGGCTTTGTCTTTATCACGGTCCAGGACAT
Source organism: Limulus polyphemus (assembly GCF_000517525.1). Lineage (NCBI taxonomy): Eukaryota > Metazoa > Arthropoda > Merostomata > Xiphosura > Limulidae > Limulus > Limulus polyphemus. The sequence goes on from NW_013671123.1 coordinate 13,432, forward strand.
TTCAGTTGAAATGAAAGGAACAACGGATTAAATCACGCTGCTGAAGACGTGTCACCTAAAAAAGCCAATGTCGAAGAAGAAACACTACTCGTTTTGAGAAGGGAAACAGTGAAGCCATAAACGAAGTTACTACCACTGATGTGACTGCTACCAATAATAGGACATTTCCTGATAGAGTGGATGAACCTCACGTGAAGGAGAAGCCAATGCGATGGAGACCAGTATGGAAGAAGATACGTCCTGTAAAATTAGGAGACTTTCTTGTATTTTAATTTTGTGTTTATAAATTCTGTACATTTAATCGAGTTATTGTTAATTAACTATTGGTTTAATGTAAATAGCTATTGTTCTGGACAAACAATACTAAGGAAAGGGCAGTGTTATGACAGCAGAAGTCACATAACGCTGTGAGCACGCGTGCTGGAGTTTCTAGAAGGATCGCGACTAATGGGGGAACCTCGCGAATGTCCCAAGGTTTGCTAGACGCCCTATTTTTTAGTATATAATCCAGTGATAGATAGATATGTAGATATCTTGAAGATAAAGATAATTGAGTCAAACAAACAGTAGGCACCGTAGGTAAAGTGTGTGAATCACTGTCATTTATAGCGTGTGTTACAAAGGTTGTTAAGTTTAAAGTGATTGTGAAAATTCTGTGTATTACAAAGTCGTATCAAGAAAAAATAAACTAGTGTTAATTAAGAAAGGGCTTGTATCACTGAAGTTCCTCGGAAATGATTTATACCGGAAATTAACAAACAAGCAGATACGCAACAATATAAAAAATCAGTTGGAAGCCCTAAGACTAATCCATTTGTGAAGCCTTTGTGCTCGCCACATCTTAATCCTACCACTCATAAATTAATATTTTCGTAAAAAACATACTTATTTTGAGTTAATGCTGCAATATAATGGTTATCATAAATAGATATATGATATAGAATGATTTCAGATGCCATAGAAAAATAATGTAATTTCGTACGTGCCATGAAGTTCTTTTCGAGATTTTAAAGACTTTTGCCATAAACTATATGTAGTCTCAAAATTTCAATTTTAATGATAACAATCCAATCTAATCTTGACATGTATTTGGGTTTAATGGCCTTTCAAACATCAAGATGATTTTACCGAAGACTGGAAGACAACCAGGGGCGCTCAGAAACAGTAGTTTTTCTTCACTCTGTGCGTGGATTGTGCCAGATGGGTGAATAATATTTGAGTAACAATAAGTGGTGCCTTCAGACCTGAAAGGAACTGAGAAGCGTGACGAACGTGATTTTTTTAACGGAGAAAGTAGTGTCTAAGCTGTCAGGGTCGAACTAAAACTAAGAAGAGAGAGTGAAACATATGATGTTCTTTTGACAGGTGGAGGAGTGGAGTTGTAGACGTTACAAATAATTTCGCTGGTTCGTTGACGTTAGAGGAGAAATAGAAGGCAAAAGCTAAGCCTATCACACCAGCAGGAAGTTTTGTCAAAGTGTGAGTGAAAGCTGACCAATCCTGATTTAAAGAGAGGCGATTCACTAGGCACGTGTTTAGTCCCAGATCACGAACAAACCACCAATACGGATATCTTGATCTCGAACAGTATGACACATGTGAAAAAAAATTAGTTACTTATATATAATAATAAGAAAACTATTCTCTAAACACATAAAAAGAAAAAAAAACAGCTTATTTAAAAGATCGAAAGAATTTAATGCTGCATATCAAATCATAAAAATATAATATATTAAATATTCAAACAAATCATATTTTTGATAATTTTTTATTTTATATTCTTGTTTATTCTTTAAGTGGTGAACACATAATAAAGCAATACAATAAGATAAATATATGCAATAGCTTTTGCAAGATTACAAAAATAGAAAATATGGAAATTAATGTTTTGTTGAATTTCTTGCAAAGCTGCTCGAGGGAAGGACTAGAGGGAAGGAATGTTGTCAACACCGCCCATAAAGTAGTTTTCATGCATACTGTACCATTGGAACCTTTTATCAGCTGTGGTTGTCATATGGCTTTTTCATTTACATATTGAAAATGATTTTAATATAACACACTGAACGCTTTCTATACTACTAACAAACGATAAAATGCGATGGCATTAAATTACCACAACTGAAGAATTATACAAATGACACTCTTACCAGTCTTTGGATAAAATGTTTCTTTCCTCATTTTTTTGTAAAACCATAAATTAGTATTGGGTGAATCAGATAGGATCTCACATATCATGAAGATGTAAAAGTTTGTTATGCAAGTCTATCTAATAAAAATACAACTATACAAAGAGACGATCAAATGCAATTTATTTAATATTTTATACATGTAGTACATAGTTGGATTTATATATGACAAATTTAAATATACTGCTGATTTTATATTTAGAATGGTCAAGAACTATTGTAATAAATGTTCAGTCTTTAGTTGTTGTATTTTTACAATTTTTGTATACAGTATACTTACACTTTTGACAAAATATTATGGTAAAGAATATATAAATGATTTCAGTTATTCATATTAATAAATAATCTGAACAAATGACTAAAATCCCTTTCATTCAATATTCTTAGCATAATTGGAGTGTTGTTGTAACTAACCTGGTACTTGCAAGGGTTGTTGTAAGTCTTTAATGTGTTGTTGAATCTAATCATGAACTGATAGGGGTTGTTGTAAGTCTTTAATGTGTTGTTGTAACTAACCTGGTACTTGCAAGGTTTGTTGTAACTAACCTGTAACTGGCCGGCGTTATTCTTAAGTTTTTAATCTCTTGCTTTTAACATAGAATTGGAAGGGTTTGTTGTAAGTCATTAATAAGTTGTTGTATATAACTTAGTACTTGCAGGGGATGTTGTAAGTCTTCAATGTGTTGTTGTATCTAATCTAGTACTTGTAGGGGTTGTTGTATATCTTTAATAAGTTGTTGTAACTAACCTGTAACTGGCCGGCGTTATTCTTAAGTTTTTAATCTCTTGTTTTAACATAGAAATGGCAGGGTTTGTTGTAAGTCATTAATGTGTTGTTGTATATAACTTAGTACTTGCAGGGGATGTTGTAAGTCTTTAATGTGTTGTTGTATCTAACCTAGTACTTGTATGGGTTGTTGTAAGTCTTCAATAAGTTGTTGTAACAAACCTCTAACTGGCAGGCGTTATTCTTAAATTTTTAATCTCTTGTTCTATTTAACACAGAATTGGCACGGGTTGTTGTAAGTCTTTAATGTGTTGTTGTATCTAACTTTGTACTGGTAGGGGTTGTTGTAAGTCTTTAATGTGTTGTTGTAACAAACCTGGTACTTGCAAGGGTTGTTGTAAGTCTTTAATGTGTTGTTGAATCTAATCTTGTGCTGGTAGGGGTTGTTGAAAGTCTTTAATGTGTTGTTAAATCTACTCTTGTACTGATAGGGGTTTTTGTAAGTCTTTAATGTGTTGTGGTAACTAACCTGTTACTGGCAGGCGTTGTTCATAAGTTCTTAATCTCTTGTTGTATTTAACATAGAATTGGCAGGGGTTGTTGTAAGTCATTAATGAGTTGTTGTATCTAACTTAGTACTTGCAGGGGTTGTTGTATGTCTTTAATGTGTTGTTATATCTAACCTAGTACTTGCAGGGATTTTGAGAGTCTTTAATGTGTTGTTATAACTAACCTGCTATTGGCAGGCGTTGTTCGTAAGTTTTTAATGTTTTGTAGAATTTAACCTGGTATTGGCAGGGATTGTTGTAAATCTTCAATGTGTTTTTGTATTTAACATGGAACTGACAGGGTTTGTTGTGAGTCATTAATGTGTTGTTGTATCTAACCTAGTACTGGCAGGGGTTGTTGAGAGTTTTTAATGTGTTATATAACTAAACTGGTACTGGCAGGAGTTGTAGGTAAGTTTTTCATACAATTGGGGTGGGTTGTTGTAAGTCTTTAATGTGTTCTTGTATCTAACCTAGTACTTGTGTGGGTTGTTGAAGTCTTTAGTAAGCTGTTGTAACTAACCTGAAACTGGTAGACGTTATTCTTAAGTTTGTAATATCTTGTTCTATTTAACATAGAATTAGCAGGGGTTGTTGTAAGTCTTTAATGCGTTGTTGTATATAACTCAGTACTTGCAGGTGTTGTTGTAAGCCTCTAGTGTTTTGTTGTATCTGACCTGGTAATGGCAGGGAATGTTTTAAGACTTTAATGCATTTTGTATCTAACCTTGTACAGGTAGGGGTTGTTGTACGTCTTTAATTTGTTGTTGTAAGTAATCTGGTACTTGCAAGGGTTGTTGTAAGTCTTTAATGTGTTGTTGAATCTAGTCTTGTACTGAGAGGGGTTGTTGTAAGTCTTTAATATGTTGTTGTAACTAACCTGTTACTTGCAAGGGTTGCTGTAAGTCTTTAATGCGTTGTTGTATATAACTCAGTACTTGCAGGGGTTGTTGTAAGTCTTTAATGTTTTATTTTATTTGACCTGGTAATGGCAGGGGGTGTTGTAATTCTTTAATGTATTTTTGTATCTAACCTTGTAATGGTAGGGGTTGTTGTAAGTCTTTAATGTGTTGTTGTAACAAACCTTGTACTTGCAAGGGTTGTTGTAAATCTTTAATGTAATCTTTGTTGAATCTTATCTTGAACTGATAGGGGTTGTTGTAAGTCTTTATTGTGTTGTTGTAACTAGCCTGGTACTTGCAAAGGTTGTTGTAAGTCTATAATGTGTTGTTGAATCTAATCTTGTACTGGTAATGGTTTTTGTAAGTCTTTAATGTGTTGTGGTAACTAACCCGTTACTGGCAGGCGTTGTTTGTAAGTTTTTAATATCTTGTTGTATTTAACATAGAACTGGTAAGGGTTGTTGTAAGTCTTTAATGAGTTGTTGTATCTAACATAGTACCTGCAGGTGTTGTTGTAAGTCGTTAATGTATTGTTATATCTAACATAGAACTTGCAGGGGTTGTTGTAAGTCTTTAATGTGTTGTTGTAATTAACCTATTACTTGCAAGAGTTGTTGTAAGTCTTTAATGTTTTATTGTATCTGACCTGGTAAAAACAGGGGTTGTTGTAAGTCTTTAATGTATTTTTGTATCTAACCTTGTACTGGTAGGGGTTGTTGTACGTCTTTAATGTGTTGTTGTAAGTAATCTGGTACTTGCAAGGTTTGTTGTAAGTCTTTAATGTGTTGTTGAATCTAATCTTGTACTGATAGGGGTTGTTGTAAGTCTTTAATATGTTGTTGTAACTAACCTGTTACTTGCAACGGTTGTTGTAAGTCTTTAATATTTTGTTGTATCTAACCTGGTAATGGCAGGGGTTATTGTAAGTCTTTAATGTGTTTTTGTATCTAACCTGGAACTTGCAAGGGTTTGTATAAGTTTTTAAACTCTTGTTGTATCTTACTTGGTACTGGCAGGGGTTGTTGTAAGTCTTTAATGTGTTGTTTTATCTAACGTAGTACGTGTAGGGGTTGTTATAAGTTTTTAATAAGTTGTTGTGACTAACCTGTTACTGGCAGTCGTTATTCTTAAGTTTTTAATCACTTCTTTTTACAAAGAATTGGCAGAGGTTGTTGTAAGTCATTAGTGTGTTGTTGTATATAACCTAGTTCTTGCAGGGGTTGTTGTAAGTCTTTAATGTGTTTTTGTATCTAACCTGGTACGTTCAAGGGTTGTTGTAAGTCATTAATCTCCTGTCGTATTTAACATAGGAGTAATTTTAAGTCTTTAATCTCTTGTTGCATCTGACATGGTACTGGAAGGGGTTGTTGAAAGTCTTTAATCTCTTGGTGTATTTAACATAGAATTGACAGGAGTAATTGTAAGTCTTTAATCTCTTGTATCTAGTCTGGTACTGGCAGGCGATGTTGTAAGTCTTTAATGTGTTCTTGTATCTAACCTAGTACTTGTGTGGGTTGTTGTAAGTCTTTAATAAGCTGTTGTAACTAACCTGAAACTGGTAGACGTTATTCTTAAGTTTGTAATATATTGTTCTATTTAACATAGAATTACAGGGGAAAGACTTACAACAAAGTGTTTTATTGTATCTGACCTGGTAATGGCAGGGTATGTTTTAAGTCTTTAATGTATTTTTGTATCTAACCTTGTACTTTCAAGGGTTGTTGTAAGCCTTTAATCTCCTGTCGTATTTAACATAGGAGTAATTTTAAGTCTTTAATCTCTTGTTGCATCTGACATGGTACTGGAAGGGGTTGTTGAAAGTCTTTAATGTGTTACTGAATGTAATCTTGTACTGATAGGGGTTGTTGTAAGTCTTTAATATTTTGTTGTATCTAACCTGGTAATGGCAGGGGTCATTGTAAGTCTTTAATGTGTTTTTCTATCTAACCTGGAACTTGCAAGGGTTTGTATAAGTCTTTAAACTCTTGTTGTATCTTACTTGGTACTGGCAGGGGTTGTTTTAAGTCTTTAATGTGTTGTTTTATCTAACGTAGTACGTTTAGGGTTGTTGTAAGTCTTTAATGTATTTTTGTGACTAACCTTGTACTGGTAGGGGTTGTTGTACGTCTTTAATGTGTTGTTGTAAGTAATCTGGTACTTGCAAGGTTTGTTGTAAGTTTTTAATGTGTTGTTGAATCTAATCTTGTACTGATAGGGGTTGTTGTAAGTCTTTAATATGTTGTTGTAACTAACCTGTTACTTGCAAGGGTTGTTGTAAGTCTTTAATGTTTTCTTGTATCTAACCTAGTACTTGTGTGGGTTGTTGTAAGTCTTTAATAAGCTGTTGTAACTAACCTGAAATGGTAGACGTTATTCTTAAGTTTGTAATATCTTGTTCTATTTAACATAGAATTAGCAGGGATTGTTGTAAGTCTTTAATACGTTGTTGTATATAACTCAGTACTTGCAGGGGTTGTTGTAAGTCTTTAGTGTTTTATTGTATCTGACCTGGTAATGGCAGGGTATGTTTTAAGTCTTTAATGTATTTTTGTATCTAACCTTGTACAGGTAGGGGTTGTTGTACGTCTTTAATGTGTTGTTGTAAGTGATCTGGTACTTGCAAGGGTTGTTGTAAGTCTTTAATGTGTTGTTGTATTTAACCTTGTACTGATAGGGGTTGTTGTAAGTCTTTAATGTGTTGTTGTAACTAATCTGTTACTTGCAAGGGTTGTTGTAAGTCTTTAATGCGTTGTTGTATCTAACATTGTACTGCTGGGGTTATTGTAAGTCTTTAATGTGTTGTTGTAACTAACCTGTTACTGGCAGGCGTTATTCGGAAGTTCTTAATCTCTTGTTGTATTTAACATAGAATTGACAGGGGTTGGTGTTGTATCTAATTTGTTAATGACTTGGGTTGTTGTAAGTCTTTTATATATTATTGTATTTTACATTAAATTCGCTGGGGTTGTTCTAATTCTTCGATAAGTTGTTGTATTTATAATGGAGTGGGCAGGGATTGTTGTATGTCTTTAATCTCTTTTTGTATATATCATGGAATTGACAGGGGTTGTTTTAAATCTTTAATGTGTTGTTGTATCTAGCCTAGGACTTGCAAGGGTTGTTGTAAGTCTTTAATAAATTGTGGTAACTAATCTGTTACTGGAAAGCGTTATTCGTAAGTTTTAATCTCTTGTTGTATTAAACACAGAATTGTCAAGCTTTGTTATAAGTCTTTAATGTGTTGTTGTATCTAACCTAGTACTTGTAGGGGTTATTGAAAGTCTTCTATGTGTTTTTGTATCTAACCTGGTCTTTGAAAGGGTTCTTGAGAGTCTTTAATCACTTGTTGTATCTAACCTGGTAGTGGCAGAGGATGTTGTAAGTCTTTAATGTGTTGTTGTATCTAACCTAGTACTTGTAGGGGTTGTTGTAAGTCTTTAATAAATTGTGGTAACTAATCTGTTACTGGCAGGCGTTATTTGTAAGTTTTTAATCTCTTGTTCTATTTAACATAGAATTGGCAAGGGTTGTTGTAAGTATTTAATATTTTGTTGTATTTAACCTGGTACTGGCAGGGGATGTTGTAAGTCTTTAATGTGTTGTTGTATCTAACCTAGTACTTGCAATGGTTGTTGTAAGTCTTTAATCTCTTGTTGTATTTAACATGGAATTGACAGGGGTTGTTGTAACTCTTCAATGTGTTGTTGTAGCTAACCTAGTACTTGCAGGGGTTGTTGAGATTCTTCAATGTGTTATATAACTAACCTGGTAATAGCAGGCGTTGTCCGTACGTTTTTATTTTTTTGTAGTATTTAACATGCAATTCGCGTGGGTTGTTGTAAGTCTTTAATGTGTTGTTGTATCTAACCAGGTAATGGCAGGGGGTTGTTGAAAGTCCTTAATCTCCTGTTGTATTTAACATAGAATTGACAGGAGTAATTGTAAGTCTTTAATCTCTTGTATCTAACTTGGTACTGGCAGGAGATGTTGTAAGTCTTTAATGATTTGTTGTATCTAACTTAGTTCTTGCAGGGATTGTTGTAAGTCTTTAATGTTTCGTGATATCTAACCTAGTAATGGCAGGGGTTGTTGTAAGTTTTTAATGTGTTTTTGTATCTAACTTGGTACTTGCAAGGGCTGTTGTAAAACTTTAATGTGTTGTATATCTAACCTTTTACTGGCAGGGGTTGTTGTAAGTCTTTAATCTCCTGTTGTATTTAACATAGAATTGACAGGAGTAATTGTAAGTCTTTAATCTCTTGCTGTAACTAACGTGGTACTTGCAATGGTTGTTGTAAGTCTTTAATAAGTTGTTGTAAATAACCTGTTACTGGCAGCCGTTATTCGTAAGTTTTTAATCTCTTATTCTATTTAACATAGAATTGGTAAGGGTTGTTGTAAATATTTAAGGTGTTGTTTTATCTAACCTAGTACTTGCAGGGGTTGTTGTAAGTCGCTAATGTTTTGTAGTAACTAAGCTGGTACTGACAGAGGTTGTTCGTAAGTTTTTAATCTCTTCTTGTATTTAACCTGGAATTTACAATGGTTGTTTTAAATCTTTTATGTGTTGTTGTATCTAACCTGGTAATGACAGGGGTTGTTTTAAGTCTTTAATCTCCTGTTGAATTTAACAGAGAATTGGCAGGAGTTGCTGTAAGTCTTTAATGTTTTGTTGTATCTAACCTAGTACTTTCAGGCGTTGTTGAGAGTCTTTTATGTGTTATATAACTAATCTGGTACTGGCCGGCTTTGTTCATAGGTTTTTTAATTTTTTGTAGTATTTAACATGCAATAGGCGGGGGTTGTTGATAGTCCTTAATGTGTTTTTGTATCTAACCAGGTAATGACAGGGGTTGTTTTAAGTCTTTAATCTCCGGTTGTATTTAACATAAAATTGGGAGGAGTATTTGTAAGTCTTTAATCTCTTGTTGTACATAACCTTGTACTGGCAGGGTATGTTCTAAGTCTTAAATGTGTTGTTGTATCTAACCTAGTATTTGTAGGGGTTGTTGTAAGTGTTTAATAAGTTATTGTAACTAACCTGTTGCTGTTGTTCTATTTAACATCGAATTGACAGGGTTTGTTGTAAGTCTTTAATGTGTTGTTGTATATAACCTGGTAATGACAGGGGTTGTTCTAAGTTTTTAATCTCTTGTTGTAAATAACATGGTATTGACAAGGATTGTTGTAAGTTTTTAATGTGTTGTTGTATCTAACCTTGTAATGGCAGGGGTTGTTGTAAGTCTTTAATGTGTTGTTGTGTCTAACATGGAACTGACAGTGGTTGCTTTAGGTCTTTAATGTGTTGTTGTATCTAATCTAGTACTTGCAGGGGTTGTTGAGGGTCTTTAATGTGTTGTTGTAACTAAACTGGTACTGGCAGGCGTTGTTCGTAAATTTTAAATCATTTGTTGTATTCAACATTGAAATTAACATGAATCTAACGTGATAATTGCAGGGTTTGTTGTAAGTTTTTAATCTCTTGTTGTATTTAACATGGAACAATCGGGGGTTGTTCTTGGTTTATAATGTATTGTTGTATCTAACCTAGTACTTGCAGGATTGTTTTAAGTCTCTAATGTGTTGTGGAATTGGCAAGGATTGTTGTAAGTCTTTAATGTGTTGTTCTATCTAACCTGGAAATTGGCAGTGGTTGTTTTAAGTCTTTAATGTATTGATATATCTAACCAGGTACTTGCAAGTGTTGTTGTAATTCTTTAATAAGTTGTTGTATCTAACCGGGTGGTGGCAGGGGTTGTTGTAAGTTTTTAATTTTTGTTGTATGTAACCTTGTACTTGTAAGGGTTGTTGTAAGTCTTTAATCTCTTATTGTATCTAACCTAGTACTCGCAGGGATTATTGAGAGTCTTTAATGTGTTGTTGTATCTAATCTGTTACTTGTAAGGGTTGTTGTAAGTCTTTAATGAGTTGTTGTATCTAACATGGAACTGACAGGGGTTGTTGTAAGTCTTTAATCTCTTGCTGTATTTAACCTAGTACTTGCAGGGGTTTGTTGAGAGTCTTTTATGTGTCACCAAAGTATGGTATATTAAGCCCCTATTATACATCCTAGGGTTAAGGTAGACATAAATCTGCATCTGATATAGGGGTTATGTTCCAACAGTTACTTCCCAAAATGGTTTGATAGGGTATAAAGTTAATCTCATGGTGCTTGATATCTGAAGATGTCTGAAAGAAGTAAACAACACGAAATATTAGTTGTATTTTAACATGTGTTAATCATTGATACTGGTACTGTGTTAATCTCAACATGTGTTAACCATTGACACTGGTACTGTATTAATCTCAACATGTGTTAACCATTGATACTGGTACTGTGTTCATTGTAATGTTTAGACATTTTTCATGCTGTTGTGTAAAATTACACATTTGTCACAAACTTTATTTTTCTAATTAAATATGCAAGTTCTGATTAAAAAGTATCAAGTCTCATATTAAACAGAATATATATTAACCCCTTACTAACCATAAATATTTACTTTGTTACGACAGCGGAAGTCACGTGACGCTGGTAACAAGTGATGATATTCTCGAAGGATCATGAATTTTCCTGGAAACTCAAGTCTGTTCCAGGCACCCTCTTTTTTTAGTATATAAGCCCGACGAATAAAGCGAGGATAAAATTGCATAGATATATAGAGAGATATAATTCAGTCAAGCAAACAGTAGGCACCGTAAGTAAAGTGTGTGAATCACTGCGATTTATAGCCTGTGTTTATAAAAGTAGTTAAGTTTAAAGTGACTGTGGAAATTCTGTGTATTGCAAAGTTGTATCGAGAAAGAATAAATTAGTTTTAGTTAAGAAAGGACTTGTATCGCTGAAGTTCCTCGGAAATAATTTATACCGGAAATTAACAAACGAGCTGATATGCAACAACTTGATACACCTGCTGTGTCTAATTCTACCGGCCATGAGGGCATACATTGATAAATGTTATTCACACTTAATACAATGATAAATAGGCCTTTATTCAATAAACCATATATCAAATATAAAATGCTTGGTTGCAAAGGGGTTTTATTTTTCTTCTATACCTCCTGAGTTAAATTTCTTAAATTGTGTTTTAATTATTCTCGGTTGAGTAGTTCTTTAAGTATATTAAAAATGAGAACACATACTCAGTATCCTAACTATTTCAAGTCAGTAAAATATCAATAACTGGGCTCACTACTTTACTTCAACCTTAGGTTCACTGTATTGCAATGCTGTACTCATGCATATACTGCAGTTAACATAAAATGACAAATTTTATAAAAATATGTATTATGTTCATGATGAAAAATAACATGGACACTCCAAGATGACCTTAAAGGCTTAACCAACTAGGTTTCGTCCATTCCATCAATCTCGTATTGAAAGGAGACACTGATTTAACTGTTATAGAGAGTCATTGTGAATGTAGATTCAAGCTAGCTAAAATACAGTCTGGATTAATGTGTGGGAAACTTCCTTCAGTATTCTATCAGTGAAATTGTTCGTGTAACGAGATCATATAAGGAAGAGTTTAGGCTTTATTATAAGACGTAATATTTGTTCAATTTTATTGTTGTTTTAATTGTTATTTTAATTTTTAGCACCAACTTCTAGAATTTGTTATCCGTCAATCCAGTTCTTTTTGGCTTCAAAATGTCTTTCCCCATTGAGAAAATGCGCTCCACAGCTGCACTCGATGGAATGGGAATATTGGTTTCACCAAATACACGGCTTTTCCCGGATGTTGCATTATCCATCTAGCTACGTGGTGCTTCAGCCAACTAAGTTAATGAAAATTTATAAATTCCTGTCACTTTACATGATATAAAATATTCAGTAATTATTTTAACTATCGGTATGTATCATGCCTTCCGTGAAGGTTATAATATCTCCCACCCATTGTATAATTAAAACCTTAATTTCACGTGCGGGGCTGAAATGGAACATCTGTTTCTGAGCGCCCCTGATTGTTTGTTTTAAAACCCTAATTTGCCAAGTTGAGATAGACATATGTTTTTCGCTGCTTACCGTCTATCGGAGACATAATACTAGGTTATATATAATTATCAAGTGTTCTTTGTATTGGTTTATAATATTTTTGTATTTAATAATTATTGTTTATATATTCAGTTTAATTTAATATTACTTTAGAATATTTATTAATTTATTTTTATCTAGAAAGTTGGTGTAGAAGTACTGTTAAATGTTTTATTAAATTCTTGGTTGACATGTTTCAGTTGATAATACAAGATATTCATTTGAATCATTTAGCTAATACTTCATGTTGGATAATGACTTAAGAAAATCTTAGTCATATATATTACTTCCAAATATTTAGAATCAAGCTTGTTTCACTCACCACCTTCACAATCACTCTTCTTTTAGTTCATGGCATCTAAAGGTGGCAGATAGTGGAGCTCTGTAACCAGTTTTGGAAAAAGCTCACAATCATGAAAGAAGTTGCCGTCTTGGAAACCTCGAGCTCAAGCTTCAATCAAGATAAGTTCTCTTTCTCTTCTCTTTTTTCACATCTATTTCTTGCCCTCATTGTTCAAATATATTTTGCAAACCTTACATATTTAATGATTCCAACCTGCTAGACATGGTCCTATATGTGACTTGAGTTTCCTACTTATTTCCTACCTCTTCCATTGAACTCTTAAGTGGCTTGTTCATCCTGTCATCTTTCTTTCAAATCATATTTTCATCTGGTATTTGCATCATACATAAGATTATCTTGAATCTGTGTACTTGATGCTTGACATATTTTATTTTTGAAAACCTTTTACTTATATTGAGCTTTTCTACTTAGAGTATACGCTGTATTTTTAACTTCAATATATTTGATGCTATCATTACTCTATCATAGAGCTGCTGAGACAATCTTTTGGTATTTTCAGTTTTTCTCAATCCTACTTATTAGTCCAGTTTTGTAAGTTGTTTGGCATTTTTAGGTGTGGATGTAGAGGTACTTAGACCCAAGACAATGTCCAGTCATTAGCTGTTAGTGGTCTTTTCTTCCTCCTCCTAGTGCTTACCACTCGAGTTATAGAACAATACATTGTGCTTTTACTCCGACTACCTGTTGCATCATCATCTGTATCCACACCTGAGATTGTACATGGTTCCCCAGGTATGTATATACTGCCAGACCCCACTTTCATATTTCATATTATATTGACCTGCTGAGGAGAATGTCAAATGAGGCATGCTAGATCATGACAGGTAGAAAGAAGGTAACAAGCTTGATCATGACAGTTAGAAGGGAGGTAACATGCTTTATCATGACAGTAAGGAAGGTAACAAGCTAGACCATTACAATTAGAAAATAAGGTAACAAGCTAGATCATGACAGTTAGAAGATGTAATCAATCAGAATTTGAATAGGATCAAGAACCAGAGTAAAAGATAATATATTGGACTGGGTTATAGCCATGTGAGAATCAAGTGGATTAGACCATCTGTTTAAATAAGAGAAATATTAACATTCTAATTGATTATGAATCTTTCTATTCTGAACTGAGCTCTAAGTCTGCATTTCATTACATAATTATTTTTAGTCTTAAAATGAATTTCAAACAAGCACTCACTTATGACATCTGAAAACCTTTCCTTATTGAGATACTCTCATTCTGTCAACAAACATATAACTATAGTTCTGAATGTCTATAATATAATACAGAACACCATTTAACTTATACAGTGGTACACTATCCTACTTGCTTTACCACACCTACATCAGGAGGATCTATACAAGCTCTGCTTTTCCACCATGATCCAGGTTTCTAAGGTGCAATCAGGAAGGAAAACCAGTTGTAGGGAGTTGCATAAAAATGTGATTCTTCAATAGATATGTGTATGAAATTTATTTCAATTCTAAAAATGTAAAATTTAAAACAAGTTGCCTTACTTTTCAAATACAAAACGCCTGAATACCAACACTGAGATGGTGGAGTGAACCCAAAGAGAGTCATAAGTTGGGCTCTTTGGCAGGATGGTATGAAACTATACCATGACAGTTATAATTAAGGTAAGAAGATAGACTATGACAGTTAGAATTAAGGTAAGAAGATAGACTATGACAGTTAGAAGTAAGGTAACAAGCTAGACCATGACAGTTAGAAGGAAGGTAACAATTTAGATCATGACAGTTAGAGGGAAGGTAACAAGCTAAACCATGAGAGCCAGAAGAAAAGTAACAAGGTAGACCATGACAGTTAAAAGGAAGGAAACAAGCTAAACCATGACAGTTAGAAGAAAGGTAACAAGCTAACCATTTAAGCTAGAAGGAAGGTAACAAGCTAGACCATGACAGTTAGAAGGAGGTAACAAGCTAAACCATGACAGTTAGAAAAAAGGTAACAAGCTAGACCATGAGAGTTAGAAGAAGGTAAGGGAGAAGAAAAACTTGGCAAATGATATAAGATGGTAACCAACATGCGAGGACTAAATGTATTGAAATTATTTGTATGAAATTGGAAACTTAAAGTGAAAAAACCAGCTAGAAACTCAAACATATTTTTCAAATACTCGGTATCTAATGTTATTTTTATCTTTCTTGTGTGTTTCACAAATGACTTTAATGTGCTGAAAAATAAAAATTAGTTATTCATTGGATGCTTGAAAAATTGTCTCTAAGTCCAGCAGAAACATTTGCTGAAGTCTATCAAATGGAAACTCATAACTCACTGATAATTTGAATTATTGAACAATAAGTTAATTTAAACATTGTAAATCTAAAGACTAGCCGTTGTTCCCACAGGAGACTAAATAATGAGAGGAATATAACCCCTGAAGGTGGACTCAGCAAATAGCCTAATGTAGCTTTGATATGAAATAACACACACACAATATAATTTTATTTTTTTATATTTTTTTTGTGTTGTACTTGCAAAAATGTTTATTTCTTGATATATTTATTCAGTACTTTATTGCATGAAATTATTTTTATTTAGATATTTTGTATTTGATATGAAGCTTTTATACTTGGTTTTATTTATTAATGAATGTTAAGTATTATGCATATTATCATTTGCTTTGTTTTTATGAATATTTTATGTTTTATGTTCAATATTATTTGCATATGTTTCTAATTATTGGCTTATTTTTACTTTCAGTATTCCACAAAAGGATCTACTGCAAAGCTAACTGAAATACTTTGACCATTATTGATTCAAAACTGTATGGAAATTTCATTGCAAGACACTTGGGGGATAATGGATTTCTGTATATCTCCCACTTTGATTACATCAATATCCAATATTTCAAGAAAATGTGAATTTTTTGTAGTTGTATATATGTGTTTTGATATTTATTGGAATACCTGTGTTGAATTAACAATGTACTACACAAATTTAATCAGCTGTAATGATTTGACAGCCATTTTTCATACGGTAGTGGGTTACCTTATGTGGCTGCTGTAGTCATGTTAAATGGGGATGATTTGACAGACATTGTTCATACGATAGTGGGTTCCGTTATGCAGCTGGTAACCTCCGCTTCCAGCAATTTGACTACCTTCCTTTCCCTGTGTTCTGGAGAGTTGGGGAAGAGTTAGAATTTCATCATTTATTCTGATCTCCTACTTATGCTTTGGGAACTTCACATCCTTTGGTGGACAGTTGTCAACCTTCCCCTCATTAGCAGGACCTAATTTCTCAGGTATGTACTATTCTTGCTCTTTACCCCATTTATTACGACACTTCTCGATCTGAATTTCATAATCCTGATGCATTTCTTGTTTTTATTTCCCCCTTCTCCTGATATTTATATGAACACCGATTTATTTTTTAGACCATCTACGTTTCCAAGTCTGTATGCCTCGTTCGTCTTTCACTATCTAGATTCACAAACTTTGGAAACCCTTTGCCACATATTTTCGTCTTCGCCTGATCCTTCTTTCTGTGCCTTGTTATTTTGCATTCCTTCACCTCATGTCAAAGCACTTCATCGAGCCCTTGATTCCTTTTAAGATGATTCTTATTCCCTCCTGTTTTCTACTATAGTTCCTTCTACATCTTCTGCCCTCTTTTTACACACTTGCTGAGGAGAGACACTCTCCTGGGTTTATCTTACCTCTTTCTTCTTGAGGGATCTTTGCCTCACTCCATTTCTGTGCCCTTAGGATTTGAGAGGTGTTCCAGAAACTATTGAATCTAGAGTGGAGGCTGCATGTCACTTATCATCTCTAAGCTTACTGGTCTGATGGTGTTTTTCAAACCCACCACTCTACCACTGTACCTGGACATGTTCCCGATATTCCCATGTCTCAATTCCACACTTGACTATCCCCAGGAATTAATCCACATAAATGCTTGTCTATTGTTATTTTCACATCTTTGATCCCAGATATCAGGCGACAGATGGTTTTCCCTTGTTCTTGCACACCGGCTTTCACTTCAATTCTTTTCTCTCCCTTTCCCCTCTGCCCTAAACCTGGTCAATTTGCTCCTCCTTCATTCAAACCCCATCTATCTTCTTCAACTGCGAAAATGATTTCAGATTTGTTGCACAAATAAGCTGCGATGAAGGTTAACGATCCTTCTCCAAGATTTTGCTCTCACTTTTTTTTATACCAAAAAATGACTGGGGAATGACTTTCAGTCATCGACGATCTTAATTACTTCTGGGGTTGTCCCAAATTTTTGTACAGAAAATTGAGCTTTTTCTTCTGGTCAATGGATGACGAAGGTAGATGTATAATATGCCTTTTTCCCTATTCCCATTCCAGAGAAGACCTCCAGGTGCTTCCTTTGCTTTGTCCATCAAGGCCATATTTTCATGTTTTGGGCACTACTGTTTGGTATTGCATTGGCCTCCTGTGTTTTCAATCACATGGTTAGGTCTTTTGTTCCACATCTCCATCAACTAGGCCTACGGTTCCATTATCACATGAATGATTCGCTTCTCCTTTAAAACTCAAAGGAAGCCAATGATGCATCCGTTATTCTGAAGTAGGTAGCCCACCTTGCGTGTATTTAGGTACTTACGACCACTGGCGTCGTCAATTATGAAGTTTCACAAGTTCAACAAATAGAGGGAGTTAATGCACAGGGAGATGGAATGGATCACGTAAGTTGGACATAAGTAGACACCTGTTAGCTAACAGTGCGTCCTTATCCAGGATTCCAAACAATAGAGGAATTGAAAATTGAGGAGAAGAAACACCATAAGTGCACCAGTAACCTCCAAAGCACTTCTCTGAAATAGTGGTAGTTATATACATATGAGAATTAATGTTCAACTGAAGTTAAATTCGAAATTAATCAACTATAGTTAGTTTAGAACTGTATAAAATAAACTAAAACATAACTAAACAGCATGAAAAACGTTAAACTCGAATTAAAGTATAAGCATGAGCGAAAACTTCAAATTTTATATACTGTGTTAAATCGAGAAATGAAGATGGGGAAATCTCCATCCTACTGTTTCCTGCAGAGTGTTTCATGGGTAATGTGGTTTAGCAAAGGAGCTGAACCAGTTGAGATATATCAGCTTCTGCTGGTTAGTTCCTGTGAGATCTGGGTTTAGAAATTTAACGTTTTCCCTACCTGAAAACTTATTTCCGATAGAAACTCGCCTCTTCACCTAAAGAAACTATCTTCTCTGTGCATCTGCTTTGAAGATTTGCATGTCACTAGTCTCTAGGCGATTCCCATCCAAATGCACGTGATTTCTCGTGATTCGAGCTACTTCATAATGATGATGTTATAGTGCAAAGAAAAGCCCACATTCAATAGGAGAATAACAGATAGTCGCCAGTTCTATGGAGGTTAATTTTAGAAATGTTACAACATTATTGAATTCCCGGGTGGTGACTTCTCACCAAAACTTCCTTTTCGTCCTGGGTTTTCTTGCCTATCACCAAATTTAATGCAGCCAAAAGTGCAGGTAACTATTCTGTTGGTTCAGGTAAGGCGAGAGCATGTTGACTGGGTGTGCACTTTTGGTACACTTTCACCTCGGATCCCAAGATGCTTTGGGTGTTTGTCAGAAGGTTTATCACTCCAAATACTCAACCCAAGATTTTTCCTTTCATTTTTGTGTCCTTCCTTTATCGTCATAATTCCATTTCTGGCTAGCATGTCTATGAGGTTGTTCAGATTTTTCGTCTCTAGGACGCATTATAACTTGCCAATCATATTTCTCCAGGATATTATTCCAAGGACTGGCATTTGGTTATAGATTTGTCTCGTATCAACAGTTTCATTGACCTTTTTCACACTGGGCTTTTACTCCAGGTCTATGGGTATATTAATAAAAGGAGGATTCATTGTTATTAGGTCCATCTCAACAATCAGCTCACGAATACACCAATTTCCTTATCCTCATACAGTACCTCTTCTATCTTGGAGTATTTTGGTTATAGATTTGTCTCGTCTCAACAGTTTCATTGACCTTCTTCACACTGGGCTTTTACTCCAGGTCTATGGGTATATTAATAAAAGGAGGATTAATTGTTATTAGGTCTATCTCAACAATCAGCTCACGAATACACCAATTTCCTTCTATGAAAAGCAACTTCCTTATCTTCACATATTACCTCTTCTATCTTGGAGTATTTTTCAACTCCTTCCTCAATTGGACCAAATGTTCTATTTGTTTAAGATTGATACCCTCCTACGTTGTCTGCAAGTGAGGTATTTTCTCTTTTCTGGTCATGGGCTATGGAAACCCTTATAACCTTATGTCATGCTCATGTTCACATCTTTCAGTGAACGTGGCAGGATCAATGCAACCTTGCTCTAAATCCTATGGACATCTGTATTCATCTCCCTCCCTCTTTTCCACTAGATTTCCTATGGTGGCTGAACAGAGAAAACACAATGGTGGGCGTGCTTTTTCTACCTTCACGATTCGAGCTGCAACTTTTTACAGATGCTCATCTTATGGGTTATGGAAAGAGTATAGATTTCTAAAAAATCTCGCGTCATTGCTCTTCAGTCGAGATGGAAAAGTACATCAACATCTTACAGTTTCTTGCCATCTGGTGGTCTTATTTCCTATCTTTATTATAAGACAAGTTGATCTTGATATGTTCTGGCATTTGAACTGCTGTCTCGTACATCATTAAACAAGATGGCATTCATTCACATTCACCTTGTTTTAGAAAGCTAGAAGTGTTGTTCTAGGCCCAATCATTTGAAACACACTTAGTGACGCACCATGTACAGATGCTTTGAATCTTGTCACAGATTGATTATCTCATCCTGAAAAAATTTTGCTCATAGTATGTTCCCACAGTTCCCAATTGTGCCAATGGTTATATGATCAATGGAGTACTCCACATCTTGACACATTTGCTACCCATCTCAATAACAAATTTCCACATTTTGGTCCCCAGTACTACATCCTTTGGTTTGTTGGTTAGACACCCTCAGTTAGGATTGGACCAATCTTTACCTCTATGCCTACCTGTCTTCTTCCCAGTGTTTTATCCATCGTCCAGTCAACTCCAAGTTGCGTCCTTCTGAATACACTTTTCTTGCCATCTGAAACTTAGTTTGTAGTCCATAATCTCTCTCAGCCAGTATCTCTGTTACCACTTCCTCTTTCCCAATCCTTCATGTGTCAACTGCAGATGCCTATCATCAACTCCCAATGGCTACAGTATGTCTTTACAGGGTTTTTGTCCAAACCCTTGGGAGGCAGTCTAGACTACTTGAATGTGTAGCTTCCATATATTCCCATTTCATAGATCATTATTCCCTCATGGTAAATTAGAGAAAATTATAACTGGCTGGGGAAACCCCGCCCTACGAAATCCTTTTGGTTAATTTTCATGAGGAGTTTGACCAGCCAGAGATTATACAAGTTGGCTCTCGAATCTCCATCGTGCCATCTTCTGCAGATTGATTCCTGGAAGATCTGGTATGTAACGGAGGTGATCAGTCTAGATATATTCTGTTGGCTGGTGTGCTTCTACCCTACCATGGGAAAGAAGTTGAACTTTTTTCCACCCAGTTTAGTGACACGTGCTTTTGACAACTTGGAAACATGGAATAACAAGGAAATTGTGCAGTTTTATTAGTACAAAAGTATACAGAGGTATTGTACAGGTAGGTCATGTCACTCTGCTATTGGTAGGAAGCTTTTGCTGCATATTAATGCCATTATAAAGTAGTGCAATTCACAAGAAATATATTGAATTTAAGTTGGAATAGCCTTAGTGCTAGTGGCATGTACATCTCCTAGGTAGATATACAGGGAAGAAAACTTATCTGTGTGAAGAAGTGTGTACCATTTTGGAAGGATTTGGACTAGCCAAAGAATACACTAGTCGACTGGGGAACCTTCATCATATTATCTTCTGCATGTTGATTCCCAGGAAATCTGGTATAGAAAGGAGGTGGACCAGTCTAAATATGTTGTATTGGTTGTGGTACCCTCACTCTACTATGGGAAAAAAGCTGACCCGCCAACATATCAACAATCAACGATGTGGCCCTCTTTTTTCTACCCAATTTAGTGACACATGCTTTCAAGACGGGTGAAGAGTATACCTTGTTCAGATGTGGTGTGGTCCCCTATGAGTGTGTTCTTCTAACAAGAGAAGTCACACTCCATAAACATTCTTCATGCACTTTCCAAAAAGTACTCATCTAGGTAAATTTTACACTGATTCCTCCATCAACTTAATGTGAGATTCTAGCTATTATGTGAAATAGGTAAGATATCGTAATATTGTCCTACAGTGAATATACTTACCTCCAGGGACAAACACTTCTCACCCTTCTACCTAACCTCTAAGTAAAAAGGGAGCCAGCTTCAATAGGAAAATTTCGTGATGCTATTGGTGGAGGGTTGTCCCATGCTAAAGTAGGATAGATGGTAGTTTCTAGGCTAGTGATGAAGAAACACTTTTTGCACGTGTAGAGCAGCACTGAACAAGAAAAAGAGGTAACTAATGGAAATATATTTTCAGTGTAGGAAAATATTAACTTTTCATACCCTCACAACCCGCTTACCATTTCTTTGTGACCCCCTTTTAGGTCAGGACCCCAAGTTTGAGAAACGTTTGCACTACTTATGTAAGATAAAACTGAAAATGGGTATTACCAAAATAATATTCACAGTTTATTTATGTAATCTTCTGTGTACATAAACTGTATATATCAACCCTTCTATATTTAAATACCAAAGTAAAATTATTTGGCTATCTTTATGTAAATTATTTAATATTTCTTTATGTTTTATGTGTAATGGCAGATCCTAGATATAATGATGACACATTTACATGATGTCACAACAATACGTTATCTCAAAACACAGCAAAACATCAATTATGAAGCAAATATTGTTAAAATATTCTATAAAGAAGAGATTCAAATATTTTATTCATTTGTTGAAATTATTTATTAATATTTATTAACAATTATAGATTGAATGCTTTAAATAGTTAGCTGAAGTTTTGTACGAAATTTGTTCATTAGAGTGATTCTTGAGGAATATAAACACAAAATCAGGAATTTGTTTAAATTTCTCACGAATTGAACTATGTACTACATGTATAAAATACTAAATAAAGTGTATTTGTTTATCTCTTTGTATAGTTGTATTTTATTAAATAGGCTTGACTCCTATTTGATGTTATTTTATTAACATAAACAAACTATACAAATGCTATTGTTTGGATCAAATATATGTTTTTCAAAAAATTATAAACACTTAAATTATTTTTGTTTTTCATCTGATATTTTAGCGTGATAAAATAAAATGACTGCTCTTGGTGCAAGCCAGCAATAATTGTTACTGTTACCAAAGTTTGGTCATAATTAGTTTTTCTTTATGAACTACTATTCACTATATTGATACGAAAAAATGGTAAGCCTTATATGTATTATTTGCAAAGCTGATTTTTAATATGTTCTATAGTTTTATTGAAAACTTAAAAAAAAAACATTTCTTCATATTCAAGTCAGTAAGTCCACGTACAATAGGAGTGACAGAATTTTAATTTATTGTGCATAAAAGAAGTTAACTTTATATCTTCATGATATAATATTGTTACGACATCGAGGTCACGTGACTAGTATCATACCACGTCCTTCTCGAACATTGACGTCCCTTCGCGAATTGTCGGGAGATTACTAGACATGTGTTAGTCTTGTATATATAAGACGTTCACAACGTGACGGGACAACAGTGTAATGAGTACTTGAACTGCAGTTAGAGAGTGTGTAATTGAACTGAGTATTGTTGAAGTCGAGCACGTGAGACGTTTGTTATAGCGAGACTGTTGAAATTAAGTGTATCGCAAAGTTATATTCAGAAAGAATAAACCAATTTTATTAATAAAGGACTTGTGTCGCTAAAGTTTCGTCGGAACGAAATTACGGAAAATTAACTAGCGAACGGAGACGTAACAACACATAAGATTCTACCTGTTGTATCCAACACTAAATTTTGATTTCAAAAAATGTGAGTAAGAAAACATTTCTACCTTTACCAAAAGATTGCTAAGAGAGTCCTTTACCTAATTCTTCAGTTGTGGTGATTTCATGTCATCACATTGTATCTTTTGTCAGTAGTATTCAAAGGGTTCAGTGTGTTATATTAAAATAATTGCCATATGACAATCACAGCTGATATAAGGTTAGGACGATACAGTATGCATCAAAACTACATTTCAATATCACATTGCATTTTTATAGATATCTGTTCAATCATAGCTTACCTGAATCACCTGAAGAGTGAAATACGATTACTGTTTTCAAACAAACACTAGTAAACCATCATCCTTGTACATTAGATGGGTTATGCAAAGTATGCAGGGAGGAGTAACTTGTTTTGAATATGACAGCATGTTACAATGAAAGCTACGCTGTCTGATATATTCTTATTTGTTCTGTAAGCAGACATCCAGAATATTAGTGTTTGGCTCTATTATTCCACATTATCTGATATATTCTTATTTGGTCTGTATGTAGGCGTCTAGAATATTTGCAAATTGACTGGTACTGAATCTTCTATGTGCTATATTTCTTAATCTTACGATCACCAGAAAAGTTTTATGTTGATATTCATTATCAGATTGATATACCCTAGACTTAGAGTCTTGCTATAGTTTTTTGTCATTAGACCATTAGTGAAAGTGTATTGAGATTTATTACCAGGTATGTAAACATCATATTTATAATACTGCAATATGTGGCATGCAAAATCTCAAGGACCACAACACAAGTGTTTATATGCTATTAAATATATTTTTCAAGAAAAATTAAATAACGTTGTTGATTACAATTTATAAAAAAAGAATAGTTCCTAAGTTAAGTCTTTCCTACTGTAGTTAAATGTACGACCATTAAAAAGATACTACATCACATCTTATGGAGCAGAAATGTTTGAACTGGAATGATTATTATTTGATTTCCATATATTAACTAAAATCCATTTTGTGTCTATGATAACTTCAATAGGTTGCTGTAAGTACCTGCAATATAGCAAATTTAGGAATTGTTATAGAGTGGATAATTTTAAACAGAGTAATAAGGGAATATAACATGCATAATAAATTTTGTTTCTCGGTTTATTTGTAAGACAGTGATATGTACGTAATTGTCCAGGTTTCTCATTTTTTGGTAACATGTGGACTGGGGTGAAAGGTAGGATAATGGCCCACAAGCAAAAGAAGAAATTGAGTGTATGACACAAATGTATAGTCAGACCAAGGTCCCATTGCAGTATCTAACAATTCTTAGATTACTTACTTCAATCACTATTCTATGCCCATAAATGGAAATAAACCAATTTTTACAAACTTATGCATTACCTGCTTGAATATATAACTTCTCAGAATCTTCACACAGAAAAGTTGTAATATGTAAAACCACATGAATATATGTACATGAAAATACATTCTACAGTGCTTAAGTAGATTATATTAAAATGTTTTTGGAGCCTCACAATATCATTATACTCCATGTCACACACCCACTCATGCTTAAATTAATGACCGACCATTTCAAATAGCCCTGCAACAAGGAATAATAGAGCCAAACACTAATATTTCACAAACAGAACGTTTCTCGTCACTTTAAACTTAACAACTTTTATAATACACGCTATAAATCACAGCGATTCACAATTTTTGTCTCCTCTGACTGTTTCTGCCAGACTTATACACTAATGAAGAGGGCATCTCGGACCTTCCCGATTATTCGAGATACTCACACACGCCAGCAGCGTCACGTGACTTCCGCTGTCGTAACAATATTCTAGATGTCTACTTACTACCAACTAAGAACGTATCATATATCGTGGAATAATAAAGCTAATAATACACAGTATATTTAATACATTAATTAATGTGCAAGCTTAAACTTACCTGAAAATTTCACCAGCATCCAGCTCCAAGATTTAAAAAAAAATCTAACTTCCTTACATTTTGGTTTACATATTTTAAATGCATAGTATGTGAAGCGTATTGTAAATCAACGAAATCTGATGAGGCTACCTTAAGTGTATAATAAATTTTCTAGCTGATTACTCTTAACCCTTTTACAACTAAGGATTCCCAGAAACTAGCGAAAATTAGACGAAAAATCAGATGTTTTCTACCTTACTGATTTATTGTAATTTTTTTGGATTCAGGGTGAAAAGTTTTATCAAAATATTCCAGCCTTAAGGGTCCCTGGGAATAGAATTAATGGGCATACTAAGTATTCCCCAATGACAAACAAACTGAAAAATAACTTTCCTAGAATTTAAGTATCATGGGAAAATTAATAAACTATGCCCAAACTGTGAATATTCATAATAAAACTATAATATTTATTTGAATTTTGTGTCACTAAAAAGAAAAATAAGATTAAATATATTACTCTATGGCAGCAATCAAACCCTCACTAAATATTCAACTAGCTGAATTCAACCATTTCACTCACATGAACAGTTATCAGAGAAGGGGACGAATGCTGATCTTCTCCATACATTTTATGGTGAAATACAGAAACCAAGTATTGTTTGTTGAATCTCATGCAAAGCTATTCAAGGGCTATCTGCACTAGCCAATCCTAATTTAGAAGTGATAGACTACAGGGACGATAGCTAGTCAATATTACCTTCGACCAACTCTTGGGCTGATCTTTCAAATAAATAGTGTGCGTCACCATCACGTTATAATGATCCATGTCTGAAAGGGTAAGCATTTTGGGTGGTGTGATTTGGACCACGAACCCACAGATTGAAAGTTGAGACTAACCACCAAGCTATGTCACGTTTTTTTCCTATTATTCATACAGTGCATACAACTAACTGACATAAATCTGTCAACAATGTGCTCTAAGTAAGACAACTAGTGTAGTTTGCATGCATACAGCACCATGTTTGAAACAATGTTAATTAAATATTGTTACGTATCTGCTCGTTTCCTAATTTTCCGTAGAAATTCTTTCCGAGAAACTTCAGCGATATAAGTCCTTTCTTAAATAAAACTAGTTTATTCTTTCTCAATTCAACTTTGCAATACACTTAATTTCCACAGTCACTTTAACTTAAACACTCGCTATAATTCAGAACGATTCAAGCACTTTACTTACGGTCACTACCGCTCACTTGACTCGATTATCTATGTCTATATCCTCAATCTCTCTATCTATCTGCAATTATTTGCCGGGCTTATATATTAAAATAGAGGGCATCTGGCAAACACTCGAGCCTTCATGAAAAACATGTACTTCAATTCCTTTACATGGTCATTTCAACTTCAACTTTCGTGTATTCCCACAGTAACACAGCTTCAAAAGTTACAACAAAACTAAAACCAAAAACGTTTTTTCTTAAAGCCCAATAACCCATCATATTTTTCTAAATATGATATGTTTTGTAGTTCTCAGAACATACACAGGTGAAACAATCACTGAATTCTGAATCCGAGAGTAATGTAATGGTGACAAAATAAATGGTAAACTATTTATCGTACAACCTGGCTGACTACAGGATTTGTCGAGAGATCCTGGAAAATTTCTGAAGTACCTTTTATTATCTAATACCGAAAGTCTGTCAAAGCTAACCTTAGACTTATTATTTTACAAACACTATCCAACTATTTGGTACCAAATGAAAGAAAACTAACACTAAATGTGGCCAATAGTGATTTAAATTCATAATTCTTATGACAATAAATACATGTGTATCAAATGAAAATTCTTTTTGAAACGTAAGTCACATAAGCATATTGTTTTCAAAAAAATATCACATTTAACTTTTAAAAATGAGAACCTGGAAGTAATTCATATTAGTCACATGCACTGGAAACTTATTGGTGTCAGAAAGGTTCAGTTGTTTAGATCAGTGTAAGAAACCGAGGTGTCTTTATCAACCTTTTAATTGGTTTCTCCCAAACAACTACAGTTCGTTCCAAGTTAGGTGCATACAGATGTTGATTATCAAAGGATTATGTTAAGCTGAAAATTAGAAAATAATGAGTGTTGACAGTTTTATACACAGACACAAGCTATAACTCTATAGCTTCCAAGGTGGTGTTATGGAGATGAAATTGTTCTTACCTTAATCAGAAGTCTGTGGGTGTTACTTCCTAGCTTTATTTGTGTATTTCAATGTAATTATTATGAGTAATCACACCACCATTGTATCATATCTATATGAATAGAATTAAATGAGGAAAGGCTTGATTAGTAATGGGATACTAAAAAATTACTCAACAATAATATTTACTTAAATTGTTTTTATATATATAGCTGTTTCTAAGACTAATAATAAGGAAACACTTCAGGGCTCAGTCATAGGTCTCTACTCTTTTTGATTTACATCAATGACATAGATAATGGAATGGTCAATAAATTACTTACATTTGCAGATGATATTAAGGTCTTGGGTGTTGCTGCTGATTTACAAAAGGATTTATATCATTTAGTGAGTTGGGTAAATGAATGGCAAATGAGTTTTAATTATAATAAATGCAATATAGTGCCTTTGAGTTATCACAATTTGAATTATAAGTATAATTTGGATGGGAATAATCTTAAAAGTGTCATGAAAGACATTGGCGTAATGGTTGATAATTCTCAAATCAAAGCAATGCGCTTTTGCTAATGGTAGGTTACATAGGATTTTAGGTTGTATCTATAGAAGCATTGAATACAAGTCTAAAGAAGTTATAATTTCATTGTATAGATCACTGGTTAGGCCACATTCCCAGTACTACTTCCAGTCTTGAAATCTTTACCATTGGAAGGACATTGAAAGGGTTCAAAGAAGGATTACTAAAATGGTGACTGAGATGTGGGGTAATCTTATATATAAGACCACCAAGAAGTGACAGCAACAAGGAATTGAATTGCAGGTAGAGAGAGAGACAACAATTGAGTCAAACGCGTGAATCGTTTCGTTCGTTGTGAATTATAGCGTTTGTTTAAGTTATAACATGACTGTGGAAATTAAGTGCATTGCAAAGTTGTATTGAGAAAGAATAAACTAGTTTTATTTAAGAAAGGATTTGTATCGCTTAAGTTTCTTCGGAAAGAATTTTTATGGAAAATTAACAAACTAGCAGAGACGTAACAAATTGGTGTCAGAGAGTGGGACTGAAAAAGAGAAAAAGAAGATGGAAACGAGAAGCGGCAAATCAAACTACAGCTTAGCAGATTTGATGGCAGCAATACAAGAACAGCAAAAGAAACGAGAAGAATGAGAAAAGAAACAAGAAGAAAGATTACAGCAGTGGCCAGAAAACCTGCAACAATGGCGGCTCGAACAGCAAAATAAACAAGAGAGATTATAGCAGTTGTTGGAGGAAAATAATAGAAACAAGAAGAACGAGAAAAGAAACAAGAAGAGAGACTACAGCAGTGGTTGAAGGAGAAAGAAAATAAACAAGAAGAGAAATTACAGCAGTTGTTAGAAGAAAAAGATAAAAACAAGAAGTACGAGAAAAGAAACAAAAAGAGAGATTACAGCCAGCAGTGGCAACTGGAACAAGAAAGGAAACAGGAAGAAAGTCTCCAACAGTTGCAGGAAAGTCAGCTACAACTACACGAAAGTCAACAACAGTGGCAAAAAGTACAAATTTCAAAATAAATTTCATAGAAGAGAAATTACAGCAGTTGTTGGAGGCAAAAAAGAAACAAGAAGATAGATTAAAGCAATGGCAAGAAAACCTGCAACAATGGCAGCTCGAACAGCAAAGTAAACAAGAGAGATTACAGCAATGGCAACTGGAACAAGAAAGGAAACAGGAAGAAAGTCTCCAACAGTTGCAGGAAAGTCAACAACAGTGGCAAAAAGTACACATGGAAAACATTATAAAATTTCAAAGTGAATTAAATACATTAGAGGATGATATATTGGCTTTTACAAAAGGAGGATACATTAACCATTGACTTAATCAGCCCCAGACAACGGCAAGACCCTTCCAGACCACGCAGCTAAACCCTAATGCAGACATCTTCAGTCCTGTTAGAAGTCACATCCAAGATATGAATGTCAGCAATAGGAGTGATACAGTACGAAAGAAACTACAGGAATTCGATGGGGAGGCACCGTGGGAAACATATAGAGCACAATTTGAGCTATTGGTAGAGATGAATGGATGGACAGAGGAGCAGAAAGCAGTATATCTGGCAACACGCTTGAAGGGACAACCACTGGAAATACTTGGACAGTTGTCAGCAGATGACAGGCACAACTATAGAGCGCTGGTGCGCGGCTTTAGAACTCAGGTGTGGAACTAAAAATAAGTCGGAATTCTACAGGGCTAAGTTTAGGACGAGAGTCCATGCTAAATGGGAGAGCCTGCAAGAGCTGGCATAAGACTTGGAAAGTATGGCACACAAGGCCTACCCAACTGCACCACCCGATCTCCTCAAGTTGTTGCTGAGGGATCAGTTCGTAGATGCCTTGGACAGTCCACAACTGAAGTTACAACTAAAGCAAGCACATTCCTCTACTATACAGGATGCAATAGCCAGAATTCTTGAATTTGAATACTACGTTAAGTCCAGCACAGAGGTACCAAGGTTGGTACAGTCATCAGGATTCAAGGCCAAAAAAAGGCAGCTTTCAGAGAACTTTGAGGGTCTTTGCTGGCACTTTAATAAACATGAGCACAAGAAAGCTCAATGCTGGCAACTTCAACACAGGGGAGATGCCACTGCAGGAAATGCTGCTACCCAGAAAGATTGTTGGAACTGTGGAGAACAGGGACACATGTGAGGATCCAATGTAAGAATAATACGACCAATAAGTCAGCCTCAGGGAAACCAGTAATGGTTCATGTTGAGGTATGCGCACCAAACCCCATTGTGAAAGTCCCAACAGCTAGGTGTAAAATGCCAATTACACATTGTGTCTAGGTGACTGGAAAGCTGGATGGGCACAGGTGCAACTTTGTCATAGATTCTGCGTCTCAGCAAACATTAGTGAGTATCAAGATCACAAAGGAGAACTTGAAGACATGCAGAAGCTCTGTGGTATGACAGGACATTATGCAAGGTTGTGGGGATCAGTATGGGTAACTATTGAGCTCACCGGCATGAAGAACAGACAGAATGTATACTTGGCAGACATTGAAGACCAATGCATATTAGGAGTGGACAATTTACTACCAAGGAAGTGTGTAGTTAACTTCGATAAAATGACGTTTGGAAACATCAAAGGCCAGATTCCAGTAAATTTGCTGAACTGTTGATCTGCATGTCACAGCACTTAAATCAACTACAATACCCCCTATGTCAGAGAAGATAATTTGGGGTAGGATAAAAG
>NW_013671123.1:44253-47851 GCF_000517525.1 Limulus polyphemus
ATAGTATCTCGACTGCACAAACCTGGTAGAGCACAGAATAATCACAGGCAATCACCGTCCAATAAAGATCTCTCCAAGGAGAATAGCTCTAGCAAAGCGACAAGAGATATCAAAGGTCATGGATGGTCTAATTAAGGAAGGGATAGTTGAAAAATCAGATAGTCACTGGTCAGCTCCTGTCGTACTAGTCAAGAAGAAGGAAGGGACCCAATGCTGCTGTGTGGACTTCAGGGCTCTTAACAGCATAACCGAAAAAGACTCATACCCACTGCCAAGAATTGATGATACTCTTGATGCCCTAAGTGGAGCCAGGTGGTTTTCAACTCTAGACTTAAAGTTGGGTTTCCATCAAGTGAAAATGGCTGAAGGAGATAAACCTAAGAGTGCATTTATTTGTGGTCAAGGTCTCTGGCAATATCGTGTGATGCCATTCAGGCTTAGCAATGCTCCAGCAACATTTGAGAGGCTAATAGAAAGGGTATTGGAAGGCTTAATATGGAGGATAGCCCTTGTGTATGATGTTATTGTATTTGCAACAACTGTTGATGAGGAAATGTCCCAGTTAGAGGAATTATTCAAGCGTTTGAAAGCAACAATCCTCAAACTCCATCCCACGAAATGCCATTTGCTCCAGAAAGAGGTGCTTTACGTAAGTCACATTGTAAATGAGCATGATATGCAAACAGATCCTGACAAGGTGAAAGCAGTGCCTGATTGGCCAACACCAGACAGTGTGAGAGAGCTAAGAAGTTTCTTGGGACTCTGTACTTATTACCTGAAGTTTGAGGAGGACTTTGCAACTATAGCTGCTACACTACATGATTTTACTAAAAAAAGGCCAGAAGTATGAATGTACAGTTTCTTGCCAGCATGCTTTCTAGACATTGAAAGAAAAATTGGGTTCAGCTCCACTTTAAAAGCTTCCAGATCCCTCACTGCCGTACATACTGGATTGTGATGTTAGTAATGTCGGAATTGGAGGAGTATTGTCTCAGAAAGTGGGTGAAAACGAACATGTGGTGGCATACTTTAGTTGGGTTTTGACTAGACCAGACAGGAACTACTGTGTAACACGGAGGGAAGTCCTTGCTATAGTAAAGAGTCTGACATATTTCCATCCTTACCTTTATGGTACCAGGTTTACCATCAGGACAGACCATGCTGCGTTATGCTGGTTAAGATCATTAAAGAACCCAGAGGGAAAACTGGCATGTTGGACCGGAAAGATAGACCGGTATAATTATGATATTGAATACAGAGAAGGAATATCTCATGAAAAAGCTGATGGACTGAGCCAAAAACCCTGCAAAAATGACTGCAGACATTGCTTCAAAAGAGAGGTTGAGCTAACCAGGTGTCATCAAGCTGAAGTCAAAGTGACTGAAGGAGTTGATGATGGTGAAATGAAACCAGGTATAGATATTAAATCAGAGCAGGAGAAAGACCAAGATTTGAAGCCAATGATTGATTTTATAAAAGCAAGTGTTTTGTGCCCTGCTTGGGAGAAGGTGTCTATCTTAAGCCCTGTGACAAATAACTATTGGACACAATGGGACAAGATGAAGCAGGAAAATTGTATTCTTCTACGGAAATGGGAAACTGCAGATGGAAAAGTGACGACCTGGCAAACGGTTATACCGAGTTAGTTACGGGAAGTTGTGCTGCGTTAATCCCATGATACTGTAACAGGAGGACATCTCGGAGTTAAAAAGACATTGAGTCACCGACGACAAAGATTTTACTGGATAGGTTTGAGGCAAGATGTGGAAGAAAGGTGCAGGACATGCAGCACATGCTGTGTTAAAAGGGTACCCAAGCATAAGGGACGTGCTCCAATAAAGTTATATCAAGTTGGCTTACCAATGGAAACAGTAGCTATTGACATTGCAAAAGTACTTTTGTGTGGTGATGGATTATTTCACCAAGTGGCCTCAGGCATATGCAATACCAAATCAGGAAGCTACAACTGTAGCTCCAGCTATTAGTGATTTCTTCTTCAGAATTGGTATGCCATATGAGCTGCATTCAGATCAAAGCCGTAACTTTGAATCACCTGTGTTCCAAGAATGCTGCAAGTTGTTTGGCATCCGAAAGACCAGAACAACGCCACTTCACCCACAGTCTGATGGGATAGTTGAAAAGTACAACTAAACACTGGGACAGTAATTGTCAAATTTCTGTAATAGCCGCCAAGATGACTGGGATGTCTTACTCCCTTCACTATTGATGGCAGAGCATGAAGCCACTGGATACACTCCAGCAAAGTTGATGTTTGGTCGGGAACTTCGGTTGCCAGTGGAACTGTTAGCAGGACGCCCACCTTATGAAGAGTTACCTGAGAATGTGTCAGAGTTTGTGAAAGTGTTATCGGGAAATGTCCTGTCGTCGATAACAGTCACATCAGTGGTAGTAACTTCACCATGAGCTTCACCGTTTCCCTTCTCAAAACTGAGTAGAGTTTCTTCTTTGACATTGGCTTTTTCAGGTGACACGTCTTCAGCAGCGTCATTTGTTCTGTTGTTCACTTCGTCCCAACTGAAATGTCCTGGACCATGATAACGCCAAAGCCTGTTGGCATGCATTACTTTTGGCTTACCTCGCCGACCACATTTAATTCGGAAAGTCACGTCTGTCAGACGAACCACTATGTCATATGGGCCTTCCCATGGAGAAGACAACTTAGGAGACTTCCCATTGGTTTCCTGAGATTATACAACCATATTTTGTCTCCGTGTACAAAGCTGACTTCAGAAGATCTCTTATCATAAGTTAACTTCATCGAATCAGCAGCCTTTTTCAAGTTTGAACGCACTTGATGGTGAATATCATCCATCCTTTCCGATAACACTTTCACAAACTCTGACATATTCACAGGCAACTCTTCATAAGGTGGGCTTGGTCCCTTATGCTTGGGTCCCCTTTTAGCACTACATGTACTGCATTTCCTGCACCATTCTTCCACATCTTGCCTCATACCTATCCAGTAAAATCCTTGTCGTAGGTGACTCAATGTCTTCTTAATTCCGAGATGTCCTCCTGTTAAAGTATCATGGGATTGACGCAGCACAACTTCCCGTAATGTTCTCGGTATAACAGTTTGCCAAGTCGTCAATTTCTCACCTGCAGTTTCCCATCTCTGGAGAAGAATACCATCTTTAAGCTTTAACTTGTTTTATTGTGCCCAATAGTGTTTTGTCACAGGGCTTAGACTAGACACCTTCTCCCAACCAGGGCGCGAAACTCTTGCTTTTAAAAAATCACTTATTGATTTCAAATCTTGATCTTTCTCCTGCTCTGCTTTAATATATATATACCTGGTTCCACTTCTTCATCATCAACTTCTTTAGTCAATTTGACTAATGGCACCTAATTAGTTCAACCTCTCTTTTAACAGTTATCGGAACTTGGCCTTTGTTGTTCCCAAACGTCATTTTATCAAAATCAATTACAAACTTCCCCGGCAGTAGATAGTTCAATCCTAATATGCATTGGTCTTCAATGTCAGCCAAGTGTACTTTCTGTTTGTCCTTTATGCCCATGAGCTCGATAGTTACCCACACTGGTCCCCACAATCTTGTAGAATGTCCTGTCACACCAT